>NW_008704349.1:765560-777401 GCF_000326865.2 Helobdella robusta | reverse complement strand
TACATACATACATACATACATACATACATACATACATACATACATACATACATACATACATACATACATACATACATACATACATACATACATACATACATACATACATACATACATACATACATACATACATACAAAGAACTCATCCTTAATCATGGTTTGTAAATCACACACACACACACACACGCCCACACATACACACACGAAAACACACATGTTATTGACTTATGATTGTACATATGCATGCATGTATATTACAATTTTAGAAACTTAATGGTTTTGTTTATTTACATTTATATATATTGTGTTTAATTTATCTATCAATAAATGGCATCTCCTTGTCCCTATATTGATGCGGCGTGACATCCCACAACCACTACGATCAGGACTTTATAAATCTGTGTCTTGTTATATGGTGCAGAAACATGGCCAATGACAACCTAGCACACGTCCCAAAGGCCGCCCGAAGAAGTCCTGGTCGCATACAATCGAGCAAGACATGAAAGCTCTCAATTTAAATGAAATGGATACAACTGATCGTCTAATTCGACGCAAAAAAATTGATGGCAAAGAAAACAACCCCCTACCTCGGGGGAACCGGGTCTCTGGACGCAAAACGAAGATTGATTGATTGTTTAATTGCATACAAACATAGTGTGAAACATGTATAACAATTTCTTCTCCCATTCAATACAATGCAATGAAACTTCAAAAACATTTATAATGTGATTAATATTTTTCGGGGTCGTAAACGCTACTATGGCCAATCAATTTCTAATTATAATTAATCATAATAAAGATAATTATTAATAACTATTAGAGAAATATTATACATAACTATAGATATTTATAATTATAAGACATTCCTCAATGATCGCCACATTTTACGTCATTCTTCTCTTGCACTGTCTGCTTGCATAGTTCCTCCGTATGTTTGTGTACTAACTCAACGAACGACTGCATGCCACTTAGAGGGGTATCAGGGTATATACCGTGCCCCAAATTAGCGATGTACCCGCGCGTTCCGAATTCTTTCACCATTCTCTCTACTAATTGTGTTAGTTGGGCCTGAATTAGAAATTAAACAAATTTTATTGGTTTTTCACGTAGTTGAGCTTATGTGTGATAAATTAGTATAAATAATTAATTTATTTATGAATTAGTTTGTTAAACAGTTCATAAATATCATAATTAATTGTAATAAATATTCATATTGCAACCTCGTCGGCATAAAGGGCACATGGATCGAGATTGCCCTGTAAGGTTATGCAACAGTGAGTCTCTTCTCTGCAGTGTTTATGATAATTTACAATACGTTATTATAATTTATTATAATTTATGCAAGCCAATTTCGACCTTGCCCTTTTAGGAGATATCGTCCAATCAAGGCCAAGAACGTCGTAGCCTATTTTCGACAGGTCTTTTAGTGCAAAGTGAGCGTCTTTGGCAAATATCGTCTGTTATTGAGTTGGCAAATTTTTTTTTATTAAATTATTAAAGAAAATACACATATTATTGTGAACTTTGGTGAATCATTTATTCATCCGTTCATTCATTGATTGGTTGATTAATTAATTCCTTCATTCATTCATTCACTTATTCATTTATTCATCCAATAGACCATTGGCACTTGATTGATCCCTTTTTCCTTCAATCCCTCTTTGACACCCTGTGATATCATTTTCAGGTATGGGATACCAAAGATGCTGAATAGATCCGGACCCAAGATGCCGGCGTGGGAGTCAAATATCTGTAACATCTGTCGTTCAGTTGGTTTAAAAAATGGATGAACGAATGTATGTCGCATATACAATTAAGTTGCATATTTCACTAACTGATCAAATAAACAGATGAAAAAAAAACAAACAAACCAATTAATCAACCAAATCATTCATATTTCAGTTGAACCAGCTAACTAACCTGTGCCCCGGCCTCAACTTGACCTATTAAATATTTAATGACAACCTTCGTGACCCACATAAGTAGCTCGTGTGATTGACTGGCGTGGTTGTACAACCACTTTTTTGATTTGGAATAAGTAGTAGAACCACCACCCTCTATCATGTAGGCCATCAAGGTCCACTGTCCAGATGATGATGATGACGAAAAAAATGATGAAAATGATGATAAAGACGATTAAAATTCATGAAAATGATTAATATTCATGAAGATGACTAATATTCATGATGATAAAAAGAGAAACAGACAGACAGACACATACAATCCCAGACAAACAAAACACAGACAACAACGACAGACATACAGGAGCCCCAGAGAAACCGAGCAAAGGGCATTTCCCCTCCAACTTCGTTCTAGTAAGAGTTATGGCATCAAAAACATATTTCAACGTCACATAGACGTCAGTGTCTGGTTTCAATCTTTTCATATCGTCTGGTGTGTCTAATGGCTGAGGAAATGAGGGCCCCTGGAGTAAGATACATTAGATACATTAATATATCTATATGTTAATGTATTTACATATATCAACAACATGTGGGAAGATATCATTAATAGGATATCTAGATACATGTAAATATTATTAACATAACAAACTAATATGTGGATATCATAAATATCAATACAACCTTCCCAGGCAACATTTGAACTTCAAGCCCCATAGCCTCCGGGACGACGAGTATGTCAGAAAATATTATAGCCGCATCTAAATCAAATCTCCTAATCGGCTGGTGGAAATGAAATAGAAAAAATCAGATGAATAAAATTATAAAAATTAATAATTATTAATATTATTTATTATTTTGACGAGCAATACCTGCAAAGTTACTTCGCATGCAAGCTCAGGTGTCTTGCAGACCTCAAAAAATTCATGTTTCTTTCTTATTTCTTGAAATTCTGTTATTAAAATAAAACAAAATAAATTTTGTTAATTAAATTATTAAAGAGAACCAACTACCACCTAATCATCTATCCAGCCAAACAATCAAAAAAACTGACAAATCATCAGCCATCTAAAATTTAACATATCAGCTTTTTAAATTTTCATTAAAATTAAAATGAAACCATTCAATGACTTAGACATTTATCAAATCTTAAATCAGATATTTAACCAGACGACCAATCACAAACCGGGGAGATATCTGCCAGCCTGCCTCATAACCCACACTGGCACCCTTTCAACCGGTTCTCCTCTGGCCGCTCTCAGGATCAGATCATTTTTCAATGGCGGAAAAGTCTTAATTTAATTAAAAAAACAAATGCGTTATTATGTTTTTTATTCGTTAGAAATAAATTTTCATTAAAAATCTTACTTTTGCAGTCATTTCTAATTGAAAAATAACTTCAACAATTTTTTTAAGCTTAACTTTTAAATATTTAAAAGTGAAGCAAAGGTTAAAAGTACTAATACTGCAATATAAAACGCTATAAAATTTTTATTATGATTTAATATAAACAGCTTTAAACACAGAAATCTTTCTGTATATGAATTATATCTATACAAGTAAGCATATTTCACATATTTTATAACCACACTATAACTAATTCTACTTTTTCAAATAAATTAAAATGATTTTTTTGATGAAGAACAGATAACTTTGTGAAAGAAGCCTTTAATTTTTAGAATTCAACCTTTGTGTTATTAATATTCTACAAAAGCTACCACAATTACTATAGTAGTGATACTATACAACTATAATAGGAATAGTATAGTACTATACAACCATAGTATATTTCTATAGCAGTAATAGCATTAGTACAATTAATACTAAGAAATATTTGGTATTATCTAATTCATAACGACAACAATAACATCTGTAGTTTTTATTGGTGTTATCAACATTGTTAGTATTAATATTATTATTAATAATATTATTATAGTATAATTAATATAAATTATGAATTCAGCTATTGTTAAACTTAAATAGCTAGTTCATTCAAGTAATTGGCATACATACATACGTTCGTGTATTTTTTGTCGAAGAAATATTTGAAAAAAAAAACAAAAATTATAATCCATAAAAGTTTTGTGAAGCATTTAAAAGTAATAATAATAATAATAATAATAATAACAATAATAATAATAATAATAATAATAATAATAATAATAATGATAATGATGATGATGATGAGGATGATGATGATAATAATAATAATATTGGGATCGTCATCGTCATCATTACTTATTTTTACGACGTTAATAATTATTTTGTTAATTATACCAACAATGTTTGTTATTATTATTATTATTATTCAAATAATTAGCAGACTAAAGTTTTTTTTTAATTTCCTCCATCCATCTTCATACTTCCACGGCGCCATCTTGGATGACCGGAAAAGGATCAATTACAGAGCTCCGCTGGCCATTTAATGATGACGTAACACTCACGTGATCTTTTCGCGATTCTTCTCTCCTTATGACGTCAGGATTATTATCGTGATATGATTTATTATCTTTGTTTACTGCAGCCGTACACTTGACAGTGGTCAGAACGTCAGCCAATGAGATAGCGGGCCCAGATGATTTGCCGACTTGCCATTGGCTGTTATTTTTAGCACAAGTTTCGCAAAAAGCATCGTTGTTATTGTTGTCGCTATAAATGGTACTATTGTTATTTTTGTTGTTGTTGTTGTTATAATTATTTTTATTATTATTATTTGGTGATGATGACGTCAACGAAGAAGCAAAAATTTGATTAATTATTTTTATCTTCTTAATCGGCGAAGTCGTTGCTGTGCCTTCAGCTGCTGCTAATGTTGATATGTTGCTCTTCAATGCTGCAGACTGTTGTTGTTGACGATGCTGTTGTTGTGGTTGTTGTTGTTGTTGTTGACGATGTTGTTGTGGTTGTTGTTGTTGTTGATGATGACGATGTTGTTGCTGCTGTTTTATCGTGGCTGCTTCGCCTCCTCGTGACGTCATCATCCTTGCACATGTGCACAGAACATCGGCTGAAAATTTTTAAATAAATGAAAAATCATTATTATTACTAGTAGTAGAAGTAGTAGTTTTTTATTAGTTTAATATTATTATTATTATTATTATTAGTAGTAGTAGTAGTAGTGGTGGTGGTGGTGGTAGTATTAGTAGTAGCAGCAGCAAAGTAGTAGTAGTAGCAGTAGTAGTTGTAGAAAGTTATTAGTAATAGTTATAACTTTTTAAATTCAATCATATCCAAATCAAATGATATAAAATTCAGAAATTACACCGATGTTTTTGTTGCTATTACCGTTGTTGTTGTTGTTATTATTATTATTATTAATGAAGTTATTATTATTATTATTGCTGTTGTTGTTGTTGTTGTTTGATGTTGTTTTATCATTAGCACTAATATTAACATTTGAAATACTGCAAGTAGAGCAGTAGCAATTTTTTGAAGAATTATAATTTTGCAATTGTTGTTGTTGTTGTTGGAAATATGGCTGATAATGATGTTTATGCTGCTGTGGTAAGGTGTGAGAGTGCGTATGTGATGACGTCATTGTTGTTGTTGTTATTGTCGATGTCGCCATTTCATATTGTTGACAAGCAGACCAAAAATTGTCGACTGTGATTGGTTCAACCCGTTGGGGTATATTATTACTTTGTTGTTGTTGCTGTTGTTGTAGTTGCTGCTGTTGCTGCTGTTGTTGTTGGAAGTGATGATAATGATACTGAGGTTCCTCTTTAGACTGACGATGATTTTGATGATGATGATGATGTTGAAGATTTGTCTGACGGGCTAATTTGTTTAACGTTGAATAATGGCAATGTAAATTATGTTGTTGTTGCTGTTGTTGTTGTTGATGTTGTTGTTGATGATGCTGTTGTTGTTGATGTTGTTGATGATGTTGTTGTTGTTGCTGCTGCTGCTGTGATAGTAATGATGATGTGAATAAGTGTGGAGATGATAATAGTAACGATACAGATGATGATGACGATGATGTTGATCCTGATGATGACAATGTTGATGATGATGCCGTTGTCAACAAAGAATACTTACGTGGTGATATAGACGACGATGATGAAACTAATGATGAAGATGATGACGACGGCGGCGATGATAATGATATTAGCTGCGCGTCAATTGCGTTTTGGCGTTCCATACTTCCGTGCGACAGATTGCAGCAGGTGACGTCGTTTTTTAAAACTTTGCCATCCTGGTGAGGAAGATGAAGAAGATGTTGTTGTCGTTGCTGATGCTGATGATGATGCTGCTGATGATGCTGCTGATGATGCTGCTGATGATGCTGCTGATGATGCTGCTGATGATGCTGCTGATGATGCTGCTGATGTAATGAAGACAAATTTAAATTTTTTAATGAATTTCGCGGTGGGATAATCGCCGAAAAATTGACGTCATCTTCGTCGTCGTCGTTGTCGACACACGTGACCAATCCTGGAGTTGGAGAGACGAATGATGTTGTGAATTCGTCATCATCGTCTTCGTCGTCATCATCATCATCATCATTATTATTATTAATGTTATTATTATTATTATTATTGTTGTTGTTGTTGTTATCGTAGCTATAGTTTTTAAATTTGTTGCCAATGTTGTTGTTGTTGATGTTGTTGTTCATGTTCATGTTGTTGTTGTTGATGATGTTTCGCTTTGACTGCCTGATACAATTGTTGTTTTTTCTGTTACGAAACAAGACAAAATATGTATGTATGCATGTATGTATGTATGTATGTATGTATGTATGTATGTATGTATGTATGTATGTATGTATGTATGTATGTGTGTATGTGTGTTTGTGGGTGTGTATGTATGTATGTATGTATGTATGTATGTATGTTTATAATATTCTAGTCACGTTCTAGGATAAGTTCATTGACAAGTATCAATCGTTTGTTTGTTTGTTGTTCTTTTATAGCTTCGTTCGTTTGTTTTTGTATGTATGTGTGTATGTATGTATGTTTGTGTGTGTGTGTATGTGTGTGTGTATGTGTGTGTATGTGTGTGTGTATGTGTGCGTGTATGTGTGCATCCGCAGATTGTTGTTGTTCTTCGGCTAACTCCAAAAAATGATCTCATGACATTTTAATTCGTTGAAATTGTCACCAAAAAGTAGATTATTCCATTTATTTGAAAACGAAATTTAAAAAAAAAATAAAAAAAATAGGGATGGTGTGTTTATTATCCGACTCTATTCAGTAGTGGGTCGTAACATTTGACAAGTCGGCCTTCGATTCGATATTCGTGTAGATGTTTACGATGCCATGTCGAGTTTTTCGAATGATGGATGTGATGGATGAATCGATGACTAGATGGATGAGTGGGTGAATGAATGAATTGATGAATGGCCAGATGAATTTGGTGAATGAATTCATTGACGAATAGACAGATGAATTGATGAATTGTCAAATTGTTAAGTAAATACAAATGAATGAATGCATATGTATAATTGGACTGATGAATCAAATAAACGAACGAACGAATTGATAAACGAACAAATGGATGGATGGAGAGATGGAGAGATGATTTACTGAATGAAGGAAGAAGTGAACTGAATGAAGGAAGGTGTGCAATGGATGGAGAAAGGAGTGCACTGAATGGAGGAAGGAGTGCACGGAATGGAGGAAGGAGTGCACTGAATGGAGGAAGGAGTGCACTGAATGGAGGAAGGAGTGCACTGAATGGAGGAAGGAGTGCACTGAATGGAGGAAGGAGTGCACTGAATGGAGGAAGGAGTGCACTGAATGAAGGAATGTGTGTGTAATATGCTCAGGATATTATTTGGCATGGACGAACTTACGTGCGTCACGTTCTGGTATAAGATGCATGTTAGCAGGGCGAATAATTTTTAAGAGTCTCTGGAGACCAATTATGAAGCATTATGGTGTGGTCGTTTATAAAAATTTGTGTGTGTGTGTGCGTTCCTGTGTGTGTGTGTTTGTTTGTATGTGCGCCTGCGTGTGTGTGTTTGTTTGGATGTGTGCCTCTGTGTGTGTTTGTTTGGATGTGTTTGTTTGTGTGTTTGTTTGGATGTGTTTGTTTGTTTGTGTGTGTATGCGTGTGTAGTAACAAACGGACAAAAATAACAAAAAAATGAGAATTTTAGACCTGCAAAGTCTCATTCAAAGACGTTTCGAATCGTAAAAAGAAATTTTTTAAATTTTACACAGGAAATTTGTGAGAAAACATACGTACATAGACAAAGACAGACACACACACACACACACACACACACACACACACACACACACACACACACACACACAGATATGCATTAATACATGCACACATACACACATGCATACCAACACTAAAACGCGTACAAGCTCATACACATACAGACATACATATATGATAACAAAAACCCCATACAATCACATGTATGTACTGATGAAATACAGAAAAATAACTTATACAAATACGAATACAAAATACAAAAACGACGAATACAAAATACAAAAAGGTACACACACATCACATACATACATACATACATACAAACAAACAAACATACATACAAAAAAGCAAACATACATACAAAGAAAAAAATAATGCAAACCTTTTAGTGTATAAATAATACAAAGCAACTGTTCCTATGCAGACCACAGCCATTGTCGCAATTCCGAATGTAAGAAGAAGCGAGAGGGCTGGATAGATGGAATGAATGAATGAATGAATGAATGAATAAATGGATGAGTAAAAGAGAAAATGAATGAATTAATTAATGAATGAATGGGCGAATGAATGAATAAGTAAATGAATGAACGATCAAGCGTATGAATGAGCTAACAAGGGAACGAAGAGACAAACTAATGAATACATGGATTATATAAATATTTGAACGAATGAACGAACGAATGAATGAATGAATAAATGAATGAATAAACAGATGTATAAATGAATAAATGAATGAATAAATGAATGAACGAACGAACGAACAAATGAACGAACGAATGAATGACTTATTTAACAAATGAAAGAACCGGTATTCATACAGTTTACATACAAATTTTTGTATGGCCATAAAAACTGACTGAACAAACCTGAACAAAAAAAATCCTACCATAACCACCTACCTAATTGTCCATGAAGATAAATATATGGTTGGATGGATGGATGGATTGGGAAAATAAAAAGAAAGAAAAAAGAAAAAATAGACGGATGGGTGGAAGGATGGATGGATAGATGGACGGATGGATGGAGAGAAACATAGATAGAGAGTTAGACGAAAACAGTAGAAAATGAATAAATATATCACTTTCTATGTGACAAAAACTCTATATTACTCTCTCTCTTTCTCTCTCTCTCTCTCGCTCTCACTCTCTCTCTCTCTATCTCTCTCTCTCTCTCTCTCTCTCTCTCTCTCTCTCTCTCTCTCTCTCTCTCTCTCTCTCTGCCTTTTTCTCTTCCTATCTCTTGTTTCTATTATAAAATTTCAACAAGCAACAAATTACTTTGAAAATCCTCTTGTAATGTAATTTGGAAAAAAGAAACATTTGGACGTCTGAATAGTAAGAAGAATTTTTTTTTACTTTTTTACATATATACAAACATTCATACATACATACATACATACATACATACATACATACATACATACAAACATACATACATACATATATACAAACATACATACATACATACATACACACAAACATACAAGTTTTGTAAGAATTGATAATAGCTGTAAATGGAACAGAAGTATCTTCATTCATATTTGATGCTGCTACCTACCTAGGATGGTAAGGTGTACCAAAAAAATAAACAAACACACACACATACACGTACACACACACGCACACATACGCAGACACGTACATACATTCACAGAATGACTTATTATTATTACATAAGTGACAAATAGCAATGAAAAGTGAACGGTCTTCAATATACTTCCTTACCTATTAATTCATCCCATCAGCTGTTTAGCAGCGTAAACATATGCGTGTGTATGTGTTTGAGTGTATGTGTGAGTGTATGCGTGAGCGTATGTGTGTATATGTGTATATATCGGTTACATGTGTGTATGTGTCTACTGATTTGATGAAACCTAAAGATTGTCATAGTCATACAACACAATATATACCAACAAAAACAAAGACACACACACACAAACAAACACACAAACAAACACACAAACAAACACACACATACACCCAAACATATCACACACACACACTTATACGCGCAGACAAAAATTCCTTCCTCCCATTTTCACTAACATGTATATACGAGCCTTAACATGCGGTGCGAACAATGCGAGCACGTATCTATGGGCAAAAATATACAAATAAATATTTAATACCGGTATTTCTATAATTTAAAATACACTAAAACACCCAGAAATTTCAAGAAATACCCATCTATACAGGAATTTTTTGCTACCTCGTTTGTCGTACTAAGCTCGGGCAGCATGCAACATTCAATATGCTAGATACCATGCCACTGACGAGTGGGATAATAATTCAGGCGCGTAAGTTAAGTTAAATGAACATCTGTCCGACCTCCAATCTATTTTATTCGTTTATTTGTTCGTTTGTTCGTTCATTTTTTGTTTGTTCATTCGTTCGTTCGTTCGTTCGCTCATTCTAAAAAGAATGAAAAGTAAGAACAAACCCAAACTGTGTTTATGGAATCTTTTAGGCTGCTCCATAACGCCATTATCGACCAATGATGCTAGATGAATGAATGAATGAATGAATGAATGAATAAATGAATGAATGAATGAATGAATGAATGAATGAATGAATGAATGAATGAATGAATTGAATGAATGAATGAATGAATGAATGAATGAATGAATGAATGAATGAATGAATGAATGAATGAATGAATGAATGAATGAATGAATAAATGAATGAATGAATGAAGGAGGGAAGGAAGAAAAAACGAATGAATAAAGACAAAGACAAAATCTGAATGATATACTGAAGGAATAAATGGATGAAAGAATGGACGAGTGGTGGATTGAAGGAAAGGCTAAACAAAATAAAAAGAATAGATGATTGATTGATTGGATGAATGAATGAACAAGTGAATGAATGAATGATTGATGGATGGAGAACAAATGGACGGTGAAATTGAAAATGAATTCCTGAATGAGCATCGCCTGTGCAGCAATTTGCAACTTCGGTCCTCAAATGATTAAAATTTTTTTTTTTAATAAAATTTAGCGAGGAAAACTTGAATTCTAAAAAATAAAATTCATATTACCTCCATTGTTATCATCATCACCATCATCTACGTCATCGTCGTCGTGGTTGAGGTTGTTGTAGCTACTTCTTTGGCTGCCGCTAGCACCGAAAACTGCAGCTCCAGCACTACAATTTGGCCGCAAATCACCACTCCAACTACCGTTCTGTAGACATTTAACATTGGCGACGTGTGATTGGTTGCAGGAGACTATGACGTAATCATCCCTGACCAGCCAGGTTACGTCTTTCGGTGGGTCTTTTAAATCCGGACATCCGAAAACTAAAATTTGACGATGACGATTTTAGGGTGATAAGAGATGATACGGATGATGATGATGATGATAAAAATAATAATAATAAAAATAATAATAATCATCATCATCATTATCATCATCACATCATCATCATTACAATCATAAGGACGTCATTTAGTGAAATGAAGATTGAGGGAGAAATTAACCTCTTTTAAAAACCATATTAATGGGAGTCTGGCATTGAAATGTCCTTACAGATAGACAGACAGACAGACAAAATAATAATAATAATAAATAATAATAATTATAATAATACGACTTCTTTAATGAAAACCATAGCATATCAAATTAACACCATTAGCTAGGCCTCCTACGAAGACCATAACCTAATCTATGTTTAAAAAAAATAACGCTACATAAATGTTGAATATTATTATTATTATTGTTGCAAATGATGATGATAATGATGATGATTATGATAATGATTATGATGATGAT
>NW_008704349.1:759215-763010 GCF_000326865.2 Helobdella robusta | reverse complement strand
CACTACCACTACCACTACCACTACTACCACCGCCACCACCACCACCACCACCACCACCACCACCACTACCACTACCACTACCACTACTACTACTACTACTACTACTACTACTACTACTACTACTACTACTACTACTACTACTATTACTATAACTGAAACAACAACTCTTTCGAGAACGGCTTGAGAATGAAAGCCAAACCCTTGCCATAACAGTATAATAAGAGAAGGAGGAGGAAAACGATAAGGTAATGTTAAACTCTGCTCCGTCTGTGGGTGTGAGGTAGAAGTTAGTGGGAGTGTTCCCAATTCTCTCCTATTTTTTTCTCATTCCGGATTCTAACCCGGAAATTTCCATTCCCAATTTTTAACTCCCATTTCCTTCCGTTTTAAAAATTTTTGAACACAAAAAGCAAATTTACTTCAGCATGAGCGACCCCAAGCTCCTTTCTAGTCTTGAGATCAGATCCGCTCTGAACTTTGTCAGTGATTGAGAAGTAGTCAGAGAAGGAGGTAGAGAGTTTCAGTGAAAAGGGGCAGAAAAAGCAAATGCAGATTTAGCGAAAGAGTGTTTAACACGAGTTAACAAGAAGTGAGACTAAGAAGTTGATAATAAACTGGGGCGTTTAGGTTCAATTAATATATCTACTAAGTTCTTAAGAATGAATTTAAGTTGAGTCTTAAATAATAAGTGCAAATTTTAAAACAAGATATGGTGATATATGTGAAAAGAAAGGAGCACAAGCAACTAGACAAGCAGTAGAGTTAAAAACTTTACTTAAAGGATAGAGTGTTATATAGAGTTATATAGTTATATAGGATAATATAAAGTTATATAAGGTTATTTGGAATTATATAAGGTTATGTAGAACTGTTTAGAGTCGTATAGAGCTGTAAGCATTGTAAATTTAAAGGAACCATAAAGAATGAAAAAATTTACAAAGGGCCCAATAAAAGAAATAATAACAATTATAACAACAACAACAGCTTATAATAATAACAATCATGAAAAAACGAAGAAAACCTCACATAAGAAATTTTGGGCATAAACATCCTTACATGGAAACCGCAACCAAAACGATAAACAAGACAGTAGACAGACAGTACGTACATACGTACGTGTGTATGTTTGTTTGTATGTGTATGTATGTACGTAGGTACGTGTGTATGTATGTGTATATGTGTGTGTACATGTGTGTGTGTGTGTGTGTAAGGATAGGATGGCTGGTAATAAAAATTGAATAGGATATATTTTCTGATTGGGGCTTTTATTTTATTGTATGTTAATTGCCCTGCTTTGCCGGTTTAAAGGACTGGCTTTTTATTCTTGTTTTCTGGAATTCCAGTCGGTATGCGTGTATGTGTGTGTTTATATATGTACGTGTGGATGTTTGTGTGCGTGTGTGCGTGTGTGTGCGTGTGTATGCTGCTGTTGTACACCTGAGGAACATGCACGCCAAATGATGAAGTGCCAAGCAAATTGCATGGACTTCATCAAAGAAAATTTATATATGCGCATTTGTGTGTACGTGTTTGTGTGTGTGTTTGTGTGTGTACATTCATGTATGTATGTATGTGTATGTATGCATGTATGTATGTTTGTATGTGTTTAGGTATGTGTGTATGTATGTATTTATGTGTGTTTTATACGTTTTGCAACGTATGTTTTTTGTCGAATCCCGTGAAAGAAACTTAAGCACACGCTCTACCGTTTGATCTAACACACTGATACATCAAATTCTTTTTGTATTCTTCCACGTGCATAAATGTAGAAGCATAAATAACCTATAAAAAAATATTTTATTTTCTTATTTTCACGATGTATAGGTGAATATGTGTACTTTGGTTTTTTCAATCCAATATATGCATTATGATTTATTTGTGTGATGAAAGCTTGTAAGGGGCCGTTGTATTGTTATATGCATTAATTCAATTTGTGGTGTGTATACGTATGCGTGTGTATGCGTGTGTTTGTGTATGCGTGTGTTTGTGTATGTGTGTATTTGTTTATGTGTATGTGTGTGTTTGTGTTGGTGTGTGTGTGTGTGTGCCAGCGCGTCTGTACGTTAAAAAAACTCTTTTGGGTGGTTCCACACCGACTGGAAGACACGCTAAAATGTATGGAAAATTATAATATAGCAGTGGCTTTTTGAGTTGGTGGCATTTTTATTTTATTTTTCGTTTATTTTTTTTCTTCATGAAAAAATCTTTAATGAAGTCTATTGATAAACATAATGACATACCGTTATACTGAACCACATCAGTATGGCTTTCTTTTAATGTTGAGTTTTGAAGTGAGTTTATTTTAAGGATCAAGATTGAAAGATTTTCTTAAAAAAGCTAAAAGAAATGAGAATGAATTAATCAAATATCTATCAATCATTCTTTTTATTCCTCTTTTTGGTTCATCAATTCATCCATCTCTCTATCTATCTATCCATTAATCATTCCATTATACCAACCAACAAACCATTCATGATCCATCTATTCATTCATTCATCCATCCATCCATCCACCTATTTATTCATTTAAATATCCATCTATCCAGTTATTTATCCATTAAACCATTCAGCCATCCATCTTTTCCGATAGATAGGATTAATCTCTCCATTGAACGATTCTCTAAAACGTTCGTATCAGTGTAAATCAACCCATGCACGCACACACACGCACACACACGCACACACACGCACACACGTACACACACACGCACACACACATGTGTGTATATATCATTTTTTGTGGTTATATACAACCAAATTTAAATACTTACTACTTAGCATGATTTACTGATGAAAGAATGAATGTTGTTAGGTAGGTAGGTAGGTAAGTAGAAAGGTAGCCCAAGCATTTATACACGGGTACTTACAGGCATACATACAAACAAACAAACAAACACACAAACAAACATACAAACATGCATGCACACATACAAACATCCATACGTACTACATTATTGACTTGCTATGTTGAGAATTGAAAGAGAGTTCGCTCGCAACCTTCTTTGGTCATAGAGGCATATTGCCTGGAGAGAGAGCAAAAAAAGCTAGAAACATATATACAAACATACAAACAAACAAACAAACAAACAAGCATACATACATATACACATACATACACACATACCTACATACATACGTAATAACTTTAAAGAATATACTCCCCATGAACCATTTATTTTGAAATAATTTAATCTTTGACTTAAGTTGATCAATGTTGATTTTATTTGGATATGGTGACTTTCCTACAAGCATTCGGTTGCTCTTTAGTTTACCCCTCATTTTTGAGAAAATAAAATAAATAAAATAATATAAAATAACTTTCAAATTAATGTGTTGTATGTTCACATTTATTACTTTATAAAAGCATCAGGTATTGCACGATCCCATGAAACCATCCGCTTTTACACAGCATAAAGACGAGTTCTATTTCATCAACCTCATCAATATTTTATGGTATGGTTTTTTTTTTGGTTCTGACATAACTCAAAAATTTTGTTCGTCTTATGACATTGGCCGTATAAAAAATTTGTATAAAAAGTCTGTTTAAGAGGAAAATCACAAATTTTTACAAGGTGGTTAATATGAATAAGAATTTTTATCAGTCTGAACCACATTTTACGAGTAAAACACAATTTTGTAGTTTTAAAATTAGTGGTGGCATTAGCATGAGAAGCAATAGATAAAGTAGTAGCAGCAGACCAGCAGAAGTTGCAGCAGCAGAAGCAGCAGCAGTAGCAGCAACAGACGTAGCAACAGTAGCTGCAGTAATAGTAACACTACAAGTAACAAAAATGCT
>NW_008704349.1:738727-742014 GCF_000326865.2 Helobdella robusta | reverse complement strand
TACATATCCACTTGAGTACTTTCAAATTTACAAAATTTTTTGTCAGCGGTATTCTCGAGACTTTATGAATATCATCACCGCCATGATCGTCATCACAATCGTTTAAAGTTAACACCATCATCATCAATATCTTCATCACACTCACTCACTTCCTCACTCACTCTTTCCTTCATTTATTCGTTCATTCATTCACTCATTCATTCATTTTCAGATGAGTAGATGATGAATAATTGAATCACTTATTCATGCGGTTGGTTCTTCATATTTTTCATTTATACCATTCATTAATTAATTCGCCTGAAGTTCTTTTCTTGTATTTGTTCATTCATTCATTCACTCATTCATCCAGTCACTCATTCATTCATCCAGTCATTCATTCATTCACTCACTCATTCATTCATTCATTTATTCATTCCTACATGCATTCATTGATTAGTTCTTTCATTCAATCAGAAAAAATTATCGACTGACAATCAGCCAGCCAAAAAAAAATGTTATTTCTCCGTTCGTGTGTTGTGGCAGTCGTTTTCATCAAACAGTTAAGTGCGTTCTAGTTCTTTACATACATTCTACTGCCTCTGTGTGATGTTTTGCATTGTTCATGTGTGTGCGAGTGTGCGTGCGTGCGTGTGTGCGTACAGGTTGTGTTCTTGTCTGGGTGCACGTGCACTGTGTAGGTACGTGTGTACTTACCTAAGTACTTACACTACACACACACACACACACACACACACACCTACATACGTGTGTCCATACAACATGTAGACAACCACATACACACATTAATTATTTAGTAGTAATACTCAAGATGAAAAAAAAATCAAAAGTATCACACACAGACAAACTCAAACACACACACGTACACTCACACACACATACAGGCAAACACACACACACACTCACACAGAATCACATCTCTATAAGACCAAATAAACACACAACTGCACCAATCTGGTCTTAATGTACATAACTTAACCAACGTACACTTGGCCATCGCCTTTCTATGTAAAACAAACCCGTAATTGGTTAAAACACAACACATAGTACCCGGATCTATTCGAAATATACCCACATACATCTGATACAACAGTAGCAAAGTCATCTGCGGTTAAATGAATGAGGCATATAAAAGCCATGTCCCTTCATATTAGCGAGCTATTCAAACTACACAACCAGGTATTCTCAAAAAAAGACTCACATACTAATCAAAATACACCAAAAATGCAATCAGCATTTTGGGTGTATTTTGATTAGTTGGAGTATTAGTTTGATCATCAACAGACACTTCTAATACTCCATTCGTTCAAAGAGAAAGTACAATACCTACAAACTAACACACTGAAACCATCTATAAGGCAGAAACTAGAAAGTACACAAAACCCCCCACACAAATACAACCAAGAACACAAGAAATAGGCTTGCTAGGTATTCGCGAAATACCTACTCACATACGTGCATATCAAAAGGAGATACCTACATATGATATGTACGTATGTATCCAAAGAAGGTACCTACATAGGATATCAAGAGAGACAACAACAAGGATACCCACAGATACTCTAAAGATATCCACGAGTACACACAAGCATTCAAAATGCACATAACACAGCCACAAAAACACATACACAACACACACACACACAAACACATACAAACACAACACACATACACACAATTATCCTATACATAAGATAATTTGGTGTTTAGCTCAAGGCGTTAGCCAAGGTTCAGAGTGATTTGGTAGAAAAAAGATAGTCTTTATAGACGTATACTATTTGAATTTATTTATTTAAAAAAATTCCTTCGTTTTATTTCCATTAACATTAAACAAATTAAATAAAATAATTATTAATTAAAATTTAGATTAATTCAATTAAATAATTATTAAATTAAGCGTACAAAAGAAATAAAAATGGCGAATAACATGAAGCAAACGGAGAACGTCTGTACGCATATGAGGGACCAGACAACACATTTTTAAGATCAGAGTTTCCAGACTTCAAAAAAATAAAGTTCATTTTCATGTATATACATAAATATATGCGTGTGTGTCTGTACCTTATTTACGCCTAATAAATCAAAAAAAAATGCATCGACTCGACTAGACAACTTCTAACAATTAATTAATCACACGGAAATATATATATATGTGTGTGTGTGTGCGTGTGTGTGTGTACGCGTGTGTTTGTTTGTGTGCTAAAAAAGTAAAGTTAAATTACAATTCTTTAAATAAGTTAAATAGATGGAATAGATAATGGTGCAATAAGTTAATAAAAAAATGGTTTCGTTATATTTCCATCTCGTCTCGTTTAAGAACATTTAAAACTTAGAGATTGATATACAAAAAGTACTAATCAATCAATCAATCAATCAATCAATCAATCAATCAATCAATCAATCAATCAATCAATCAATCAATCAATCAATCAATCAATCAATCAGTCAGCCAGTCAGTCAATCAATAAATCAATATTATACATTTATAAGTAACTCTAATGAGTTTTGCTATGAAAAGTGTGTGTGTATGTGTGTTTGCATGTATGTGTGTGTGGACATTAAATAACTAGACAAAAATGATTGAGGTATGGATAAGACTTGCTTGAATGATAATTTTGTATCCAACATTTCCCCCGTCTTAATAGAATAAAAATACCTTATGTATGAGTTTTGTGTCAGAAGTATGGGCCAAAAATAGAACTATAGTTATTAGAATAAACAAAAATTATTAAATAACCAAAAAATGATGATAATGATGATGATTTATATAGCGCTGTATAACAATATGAGGATTTATATAGGGCTACACAGATCGAAGTCGATCAAATTGGTTGAAATGTGGGATGTGGGCGATGTTATACATTTAGACCTAACATTTCCACACCTAATTTTAATCTTTTTTTGTTTTTTTTTTTTTTATGGGCCCAGAAAAATTTGAAAAACTAAAAAACGGATCTCGAGAGTACGAGGCATTAAATCGTTATATATCTGTATGAATGGTTTAAATGAACACAGTTGCATGAAGGACGTCTCGTATTTGTGAGTGTGTGTCTGTGTATTTGTGCGTGTGTGTCTGGGTATTTATGCGTGTGTGTGTGTGTCTGGGTATTTGTGTGTGTTTGATTATCTATTTGATTAGATTGACTTTGGTTTTATTTCAATCATTGATTCGTTCGTTCGTTCGTTCATTCAGTGATTCATTCAATCATTACAAAATCATAAAAATTCTACTATTAGTATTCTTATGATGATGATGACTATGATGATGACGATGATTAATATTATTATTG
>NW_008704349.1:689623-738606 GCF_000326865.2 Helobdella robusta | reverse complement strand
TGAATGGTTGATTGGTTGGTTGGTTGGTTGATTGGCTGGTTGGTTCGATGGAATGGTGATATTTAAATAGAACTGAAGCAATAAAACGTTCGAAAAAAAATGTTCCAGAACATTCTATAAAAATTCTAGAATCATTCTTTCTCTCTCTCTCTCTCTCTCTCTCTCTCTCTCTCTCTCTCTCTCTCTCTCTCTACTCTCTCTCTCTCTCTCTCTCTCTCAACCTCCCGCAACACGCAATAATAGTAACAATATAATAAATGAATAATAAAAATAATTGATTGGTCATTATTCAATGTTTAAGAAGTAAATGATAGGAGATGTTTTCTAAGAAAACTCCAAACTGGCTGTCAGTTAACAACAACAATAATAATAATAACAATAATAATAATAATAATAATTGTTATTATTATTATATAAATAACTACATAATTATATACAATAATAATAATAAGAACGTTGCAACTGATGATAGTTTTATACTAATAAAAAAAAACTTTACCGGCAACGATTACAACAACTGTAATAATAATAATAAGTAAATGAATAATATAATTATTATATTTATAATAACTATAATTATTATATTTATAATAATTATGAATAATACTGCGCGTAGCAGATGTAATTATTATTCCATCTCTGAAACATTTTCAAACAGCCGATGGACCTATAAGTAAATGGTTTTTGAAGGATTACAAAATTAATTATAACTATAATAATTATTTATAACTATAATAATAATTATAACCACTATAATTATTATTATTGTTGTTTTAGTTGTTATTATTCACCTTTAAAACTTTTATTCAAATTCTGTTGATCATTTGGTGCTTTAATGGATTGAGCATTTTCATTGACTGGGCCAGATTTAGATGAATTGATGCTATTGGCCGGCTTTATTTCACGTGAATTCTGATTGGCTGCTACTGTAGTGGATTCTGTGTTACCAGTTGAATTAGTGGCATTCTGAATATTCGGAAGTAACGAAGCATTTTCATTGGCTGTTGAATTAACAAGCGGAACGTTGCTATTGGTTGTTGTTGCAGCCGAACTAGCGATCTGATTGGTTCTCATTTTGAGTAAGTCATCTACTTCCGGGGCAAGTTTGATGGTTGACACGTTGAAAATAGACGCCACTAAAGAAATTGATTAGTCAAAAATTATTTTTAATCTTTCTTCTACTCATCATCATCACCATCACCATCATCATCACCATCATCATCACTACCATCATCACCATCATCACCACCACCATCATCATCACCATCATCAACACCATCATCATCACCATCACCATTGTCGTCATCCTCACCATCGGATAGATGGTACAGTTTGGTGGGCATGTCATAAAAATATTTATTGTGGAGAGAGTTGTAGGAATCGATACGCTTCTTTGGCTCGAGCTGGGACAGTAAAAAAAAGACGGAAGAACGGATGAATGAATGAAAGAATGAATGAACAAATGAATGAATGAATGAATAGATGCCATTATCCCATCATAACAAAACCTGCAACAACTGTTCAGCCAGCTGTTCAGAATACGGTATGCTTGATAACTTCGGAACGGATTTTATAAGCTTCTTCATTGGGTACATAGCAAATTTTTCTGCAAATTTTTTGACACCATTACCATCACCACACCAACATTATCATCAACAACACCCGCAACATCATCATCACCACCAACATCATCATCATCATCATCAACAACAACATCATCATCAAAACCTAAATTATAGTTTGGCATGTTAGTCACACCTTCCCAAACGCTCTCAGTGGCCGTTCCAAGCACCTTATAAATCATTTTATTCATTTTACTATCTAATTATTTTTTTATTCATTAATTTTATTTAATTAATTCGCAAATATTACTACTACTACTACTACCTCTACTACTACCACTACTACTGCTACTACTACTACCTCTACTACTACTACTGCTGCTACTGCTACTACTACTACTACTACTACTACTTCTACAGTTAGCACTACCTTCCAGATGTGGTCCAGTTGGTCAAAGTTGTCTTTCATACCGGGAAATATAGCAGAGCCCGTGATCATTTCAATAAAAATGCAGCCCACACCCCTGTGCGTGTGTGTGTGTGTGCATGTGTGTGTGTGTGCGTGTGCGTGTGTGTGTGTGTGTGTGCGTGCGCGAACAAACCACATGTCAAGAGATGTTGTGTAGTCGGTAGAGCCCAGTAAAACATCAGGAGGTCTGTACCACAGGGTGACAACTTCGTTTGAGTACGTGTGGCTGGGGACTGATTTAGCCCTGGCAAGCCCTGGATGAATATATGAGTGAATGAAGGAATGGATGAATGAGCGAATGAAAGAATTGACGAACGAAGAGATGAATGAATGAATGATACAACGAAAAAAAGTAATGAAAAGAAATTACCAAAATCAGCCAACTTCAATTCACCAATTTCGCTTATCAATAAATTCTGTGGCTTCAAATCTCTATGGAAAAAATGAAATGAATGAATGAATGAGTGGATGAATGAATGAATGAATGAACGAACGAACGAACGAACGAATGAATGAATGAATGAATGAATGAATGAATGAATGAACGAACGAGCAAATGAATAAACTACTCAACGAATTAATAAAACTAAAATACCACAAAATTAAAATTAAATTATAAGAGACCTATGCAAGATGTATCTTTTGTGGCAGAAGTGCAAACCTCTCAATAGTTGAAACATGAACAACTAGAAGAAATTAACATTAATTAATAAATAATCCATTGGTTAATTAATTAGTTAGTTAATTAATTAATTAAGAGAGAAAAAGAGGGAGATAGAGAAGGAAAGAGAAAGAGAGAACAAAAAAAATGTACGACCTTGACATTCTTCGGATTAATGCCACCGGGATACTTTTCCAGGTACTGTCCAAGATCTGTATTCTGTGGAAATATAACAAAAACAACAAAAATAACAATAACAACAACAAAAATAATAATAACAACAATAATAATAATAAAATCCATCATTATCGCCATTGCCACAGACCAAATATTCAAAGACGAAAGTTAGAGATTCTTTGGTGTGAATGATGTCATGTAGCGTCACTATGTTGGCGTGCTTCAGTCCTTTCAGAAGAGACGCTGTTGGTGGTGGTGTGATGATGATGGCGGTAATAATAATAATAATAATAATTATTATTATTATTATTATAATAATAATAATAATTATTATTATTATTATAATAATAATAATTATTATTATTATTATTACCTTCACGTATAGCTGTGAACGGCGTTCCTTCTTCTGACTGCAAGCGAATTTCTTTCAAAGCTACGACTTTGTTTGTCAATCTGGGAATGAATGAATGAATGAATGAATGAATGAATGAATGAATGAATGAATGAATGAATGAATGAGTCCTAGATAAACTTACAGACTTATTCCCTTGTAGACAGTTGCATATGAACCTTCTCCGAGTTGTTCCAACTTTTCGTATGCTTTCATCTTTCCAAATTGTGAGTTGGACTGAAAGGTTTGAAGTGCTAGCATTATTATCACCACTAGTAAAGACATAATTTTTTATTAATCAACCAGCCAATCAATCAACAAATCGGCCAACAAACCAACCATTAAACCAACCAATCCGCCAAATAGCCCACCATTCAACCAACCAATCAAGCAATCAGTCAACCAACCCCAAAACTTGAAGCCCTTTTATTCCTCATGCTATCCCTTGAAAAGCCCTCTACCGACCTGGGCCTATGCTGCCTCATTATCACCCTTTCGCCCTCTCCAGACTCGTCACCACTTCTCAAACCACCATTGCTAAAATTCCCGCCGAAATTTTCATCCATACGTCGCATGTCTGGATTGAATGCACCACAGTAACTTGAACTCATGACAGTGTTGCTGCTGTTGCCGTTGCGCTTGCTTTTCAGCTTCAAGAGGTTGTGGTGGTGACTTCCCTTTGAGTGGTCGTCATTTTGTTTTAATTTGTGGTCGCTAGAGGCGCCGCCACCTCCACTACCAGAGAAAAATGGGTGAAATAAATTTTTTCCCGAGCCCAACATGTTGCCCATGCTGTGATGTCGCTTGACTAGAAAATGTTTCTTGTGACTTTTTTGAGGCGTTCCCCCACTCTCCTTTTCCGAGGACTTGCCCCAGTGAACTTTATCAGAATTCGGAGTCAGGGTCTTCTCCCCGCCCAAGATGTGATGGAAAAAATTGAAATGGTGGTTGGGGGTGTTTTTTTGGGGTAGAACATTGGAGGATGAAGAAGAGGAGGAGAGTAATGATAGGGCCCTCTTCAGAGTGGAATGTTTTGATTTCGTCGATCGATGATGCTGGCTCTGCTGTTGAAATTGTTGCTGTTTCAACTTCTGCCCGTCAGAACTATCACTACAGTAGGTTATGTTGCCATCAACAAACATAGAACTTCTGTAAACAATGCCAGAACCGGACTGACCAGCTGAAAATTCATCGCCCTTCTTACTTCTGCGGTGGTCTTTTCGCAGCAGACCACCGCTGTTGACTCTTCGACGATATTCCGTATCTGGCCAATAGTTTGGATCAGCTGACGTCTGTCCTTGATGGTCCCTCGATCTACTTGCATCGTCTTTGTAGTCATCATGGTGGTCGGACATCATTTCTGGATGCTTTTTGTTGCAGCCCGCACTCCAATCCTGAGGACTCTTGCCGTAATATTTGCTGTAGAGAGGGCTGATGATTCCGATATCTCGTTTTGAGGATTTCTTCTTCTGAGTAGACTGTTCATCTAGGGAATGTCCAAGACATTGGATGAGGTTCTGCTGACGACCGCTGCCGTCGTTGTTGAGGCGGTGGTCGTAGTAGTCGCTGCTTCTGCTGCTGCTGTTGTTGTAGTAGTCGTTGTGGTGGTCAGGGCCACTGCCACTGTTTGATGATGATTGTTTCTGGTGGTTTGGAGTGACGTGAAGACTCTGGCAGATGAGAGGCGACGGCGATGAGGAATACGACGACGATGACGTCATTCTGTCGCCACTCAAGCATCTGTAGTGGTTCGTGGTGCCTGGTTCAAACTGCGTGAGGTTGAATGTTACTAACTTTAAAATCTGGCAAATTTTACTGACGCACAAACAACATGTAAGAAAAATTAAATACCAATGGTACTTATGTATGCGTGTGTTTGCGTGCGTGTGCGCGTGTACGTATGTGCGTGTGAAATTAGTACGAGATATGGTGTTCAGAATATGCGTGAATTGTAAAAAAAATTATTGAAACATAATCTACCAAAAAAATTTGTTTTAATTATAACATTTTGATATTTGATATATATATATATATATATATATATATATATATATATATATCAAATATTTTACTATATATATATATATATATATATATATATATAGTAAAACACGACACGCATGCAGTTACACACACAGATACACACACACACATACACACACACATACACATTGTTTTTTGTTATACACGCATCTCATATTGTTTTAAATATCTTCCAGCTCCATCAATGTTTAACCATAATTCATAATAAAAAATAATTACAATAATAATAAATAATAACAATAATAATGATTATTAAATAAATAATAATAATAATAATCCCACAAAACTTAAGCAAATTTTTCTCACAGTTTGTGAGAAGAAATTGTTAATTTTAAAATTTCCATTCAAGTTTGAGATACATATGTTCAAATTGTTTGTGAATGAATGAATGGATAGATGAATGAATAAATGAATGGATGAATGAATGAGCAATTTGATAAAATATACAATTTATTCAAACACAAACCAACGAAAATTTACCACAAAGAAAAAACTTTCCAAACCTCAAACTCATTCTCCGGTATGGCTTCTTCTTTCGAGATGGCTTAAAAACAATTCAATTATAATAAACAAAATAATAATTATAACAATAATTATTATTGTAAAATAATAATTATAACAGTAATTATTATTGTAATTAATAAAATACCCATCAAACATCCTAATAAGATAATTCAGAAACATATCTATAACACGCTATATGTGCTTGCGTTGTAACTTTTATGACAATCATTATATATTATCATTAATTATAACAGTAATTATCCTTAATTACAACACACGTTTAGACGACATTTTCCCCGAGATCGGGGGTTGCCGTTTGGCTACCTATGATGAAACCGAAATACCCCTCGATGCCATTCCATCATAAGTAATTTATTTGGCTAATTTTTATGCAGGACGCCCTTCCTTACGCAACCACAGTTATAAGCGGTGGGCCTAGCCTTTGATGATCCAACATCACTCACAAGGCAGTGAGGGTCAGTTTAATGTCATAACCAGGACACAATAATTATCATTAATTATAATAAATTATTAAACAAACATTCATAATAAAATGATAATATAATGCGAGGTGGTTGAACTCAAAGGGTAGGAAATTTTACAAGAGAAAACATCATCTGCATGCATCTCATTAGGCATGGTAAGAAACTAAGCAACGATAGCTCTCTCCAACAATAATAAACAACAATAATAACTGTTTGTTATTGTTGTAATTATTATTATTATTATTATCACTATCATTATTATTATTATCATTATTATTATTATTATCATCATCATCATTCTCTTTGTGCCCATTTAAAATGTATGGCTAGCATTGTAGATTATCTATATAATTAACATTATAAGTTTTATTACTTTTACCTTATAATTACAATGTATGTTTTAAAATTATTATTATCATCATTATCATTATTATTAATGTTATTATTATTATTATCATTATTATTATTATTATTGTAGTACCTACCCAGCCTTCCGAAGCTAGCAGAAATTCTTTGTTTAATCTTCAACAGTTTGTATGTGCATTTCTCTTTGCCTATATTTGAAAAAAATTATATATAATAACATTATTGCTATTGTTATATTATATTATTATTATTCTTGTTGTTGTTATTGTTGTAATCATAATTAATAAATAATAAAATCTAATTAATAAATAATAAAAACGAATGAAACAAACACCTCCTCTTAGCTTCACTCTACTATTATTATTACTATTAGTAGTAGCAGTGGCAGTAATATTATTATTATTATTGCTGTTGTTGTTGTTACTGCTGCTGAATGATGAGGATGATGATAATGATGTCATCATTGTTGTTGTATCATCAAGAGATCTTTGTTGTTGTTGTTGTTGCTTGGGTTTGTTGGCGTTATTTTTATTGTTATTTTTGTGATTGTTGTTGTTTACTATATCCATGTTTATACTTTAGCAGTTGGGTCTTTCTAGTATAAATAAATGATATATACCAAATTAATTGATCATTGATGGATGATAGGATAGATAGAAAGTAGAGAGAGTATCATATCATTTTGGGGAACAATCTAACACCTCTATCTATCAAACCCAACTAAATAATTCTTTGAAACAAGTGACAGAATGAATCATGTTTTGTTTAGTTTAGTGCTAACTAAAACAACAAAAATACTATAGTATGGTTATAGAATGGAAGGGAATGGACATACTGAATGATATTAAAATACTTGTACAATATATAACAGTATATAAAAATTGTTAATGTAATTAATTTATTAATTAATAATATAATTATAATGGAAAAAAGCAAACAATTTTAAATTAAATATCAAATCAAATAAAAAACAGTCATATCAACATACACAAGATAAAATACATATTAATAACAGATATGCGTCCTTTATGAATTTCGCAACGTCTCGATATAGTGACATCCCTGATCATCACTAATTTAGCGTAAAAAACAATTTTAAACATTTTTTTATTAAAAAAAAGTAATTTTAACATCATCTTGCCGAAAGCTAATAGCATACATACATACATACATACATAAACATTGCATTCAGCTTAAATTGATGTTGACAATATCAGTCTTTGTTTTTTAGCGTTGGCTTTCCATAATTTTTATATTTTTTAATCAATTAATTAATTAAGTCTATTATAAACCGCAATTTTTGCAATGTTCAACAACTTTCTTAATTAATTTAACAAACAAATAAATTTTGAAATTTGCTCTGAACTTCGATTGGTTTTGAGAAAATGGGGCTGATAACGTGAATTAGGCTGAGAGTTTACTCAATTTCCTGAGCATGAAAATGTACAACTTGGCAATGAAAAGCCCGAAGTTTTTGATACATAGGCTGTATTTTGAATGGATAGAATAGTTATCAGTATGTACACTGAACACGCACTATGGTTCGATTTTTTAGAATGTAACGCTGATATACTAAGTTAAGCTGGTAGCTTGATACTAGATTCATGTAGAACTCAATCTCGTAAGCATGAAAATGTATAATTTGATACTGGAAATCTCGAAGTCTTCGATGTATAGTATAGTGAATGGACCAAAGAGTTATCAATCATTATGTATTACTGAACCTACACTATAGTTCAAATTTTAAACGTGACGCTGGTGTCACGAATTAAGCCATCATTTTTAATTGCCAACTGCCTAATTTGTTTGCTTGGACCCCCCACCTACGTAAGACACATCACTTCATGTTACACGCGTGCCAGGCTCTTCAGCCATTACACTCCTTCCATGAGTTAATTGCGTAATAATTTTAATTTTTGTATATATCCGGACATAAAATGCGTGCGCGTGTGTGCGTGTGCGTGCGTGCGTGTGCACATGAAAAAACTTACTTAATAAACCAACGTATGATGTTGCATTTATTTGATCTAACTCATCCAACTTATAAAATATGACACCTTGTATAAACATAAACATAGGCCTATAAATATTTAAACTGTATCGTTGTTGTTATTACTATTATATTATTATTATTATATAATTATTATTATAAAATTATTATTATTATATAATTATTTATTGAAATTTGCTTACATCCGAACTTTAGGCATAATTTGATCGCATCCTAAAATTAATGTTAATCTCATTTCCACTTGCTCTCTCTTAATTAAAGCAATTATTATTATCATTATTACTATTATTGTTATTATTATTGTTTTTACTCTTATTATTATTATTATAAGCATTTATGAAGCGCTTTACTTTAGTTTTGTTGTTGTTGTTGTGTGTGTGTATGTATATATATATACACATATATACATCTAAATGGATTTTTTAATGATTTCAGATTCAGGTTTATTCTCGGCAATCTCGAAATTTTATTTTAAAATTTTGAAAAAAAATCGTTTAAAAGTTTAAAAAATCTTTTAGAGATGGCAGAAATGGTGGGTAAAATTGGCAACAAGTTGTCGTGGTTAATGTCAGTCGCCTTGATGTTGATAGTAATGACGACCGTTGTAATATGTAAGAATCGTCAAGGTTATTATTATTATTTATAATTATTATTATAATTTGTATTCAATTATTATTATTATTTATAATTATTATTATTGACGTTTGTTATCGTTATAATTATTTATAAAAAATAAAATTATTTTTCTTTGCGGCAGAAATCTTCATCACGCCAGCAGAGGTAAATTTGAAACCGGCCAATCAATCCATCGACCATAGGAATAACAATAATAATAATAATAACAACAATAACATCAATAACAACGTTAGTAATAATAATGGTTCAGTTATGAATGAAACTCATAAGAATAGTGCTAAAAAAACGACGCCTAAAAATCCAGTGAAGAAATTAATAGGAAAAGTAAGAATTATTATTATTATTATTTATTATTATTGCTATTATATTTATTATTATTATTTATAATTATTTCAAAATTTTCCAACAGCCAACAAAGAAACCAGTGACGAAGCGAGCCACAACTAGTAAATTGAAAAGAATAAGAACAACTACCCCATCCATGCATAATACTACAACTGTTGCTATTGCCAATACTACTATTACGACTGCTACTACTACTACCACCACCACCACCACTACTACTACTTCTACGACTACTACTAGCACAGCTACTACTAGCACGACTACTACGACTACTACTACTACTACTACTACTGCTGCTGCTGCTGCTGCTGCTGCTGCTGCTACTACTACTACTACTACTAATACTACCAAAACAGCAACAACAACTACTACCACTGCTACTACTACTACTACTAATTCAATTACTTATAAAACAGTAATAGTGATAGCACACTTACAACCGAAATTTGTTGGGAGTACAACAACAGTGGGTCTAATTATGGATGGGAGAAGGTCAACTGAAATAAAAATCGAACAAGAAAATAATTTTTTAAACATGGGTAAGTCCCATACACACACGCACGCACGCACGCACACACAAACACGCACACACATACATAATAATAATAATAATATAAATATTTAAACTATTTTAATATTATTGTCATTCACTTAATCATCGACATCATCATCAGATGATGTTTAATATTTAACACGCAGCCTTTGAAACATTTAAATCTGTATGTTTGATTGTCTGTGTGCGCGCGCGTGTGTGTGTTTGTGTGTGTGTGTTTGTGTATGTTTGTGTGTGTTTATGTAACCCAAAACTGCATTTGATGTTTGTGCTTTTGAAATTAAGAGTTAAGCAAGGAATATATAAATCTAACAGATAACAAGGATATTAAACTTTCGAATCAAAACAACAACATCAACAACAACAACGACAATGACAACAACAGCAACAATAACATCAACAACGACAACTTTGACTACACTAAAAGTGAACTTGACCATTACATTCAAATCGCCACCAACGGCAGACAAAGTAGCACCAAAGAACTTGAAAAATATGACATCAACAACGAAAGACACGACACAAAAGATATTCCATTGGTGTTTTCAACAGCTGTCATATTCTTCATTATCGTCATTATCCTATCTCACACCATACCGATTGTCATTCTGTGTAAGCGTCTCAAGTCTCCAAAAACCATGCCGAAAAAAAACTCACCGAAACTTCAAAACCGTGGAAAATTTTATCTAAGAACAGATATAAAGCCAAACAACAACAGCAAATACATCAACAACAACAACAACAAATACATCAACAACAACATTAACAACAACATCTTCGACTATCACGGTTTATATAGAATTTCTTACATGAACGCGACTCAAGATGACGATGACGTAATAATTAGTGGTTTTAATAAACAACAACGAGAGTTGAAACAACAACAACAACAACAACAACATCAACAACAACAACGTAAACAAGAAGACGAAGATGACGACCCATTTGAAAAAATAGCCCAGCAAATTTTGAAAGATGCTGCCATTTGAATGATTCATTGACTGAGAAATGATTCAGAAGAGATTTATAAAAAGATTTTCTGACATATTAATGGCAGAAAAGTTATTTAAAAAATGCCTAAAAATAATTGAAGAACTTGAAAAAAAAACCTCTCTCTTTAATAGTAATTAAATTTTGGCGTTAATTAAAAGGTTAAAATGTTTAAAATCCTTCAGAAGATAGATTTCTACACTTCAAATCGTTCATGTACTTTTTCGTTTTGCAAACTGGAAAAGGCTATTATTAATTACTATTATTAAATTTTTCATTATTAAAAGTATTATTATCATCATCATTGTGAATGTTTTAATAATAATAATAATTATTATTATTATTATAAAAATAATAATAACAATAATATGAATAGTAATAAAATTCTCCCCCAACAACTGCCGATTCAATTCGATTGAAAACTATTCTCAGTAATTAGTTCGGATTTAACCGCAAAATAAAAATAGTAATAACAACAATAACAGCATTAATAATAATAATAATAACAATAATAATAATAACAATAATAATAACAATAATAATAATAAAGCTGAAGAACCGGCCAGATGTTACTTTTAACTTCCTAATAGGCGTTCGAATTAAATTTTGAAGTTAATTAAGCATCCACAGGACTATTATGCTGTTAGATGTGAATAATAATTTCTATATTTACAGTTTATTATAGTTAAATAAATTATTTCATTTAATAATTATGTCCGTAATTATATGAAGAATTGAAAAAGTAGTTGAAAAACGCTAGAGCAAGCATACATGTACAAATACAATAGCTGGCAATAGTTTACGATGACCGATTTGTTACAATACATTACCCCTTCCCTGGTTTACCTAGAGAGCCCAACTCATTCGTCAAAAGGCCTCACCCAAACCAGTTTTCTTGAACCGTTTGAATTCAAATCTTATTCAACAAAAATGCTGTTGAGGTAATTAAGAAATAGCGTTTACAATAACTAATATACCAAATACTAATTAACAAGTATGTATATAAATACATATATAGCTACCTACATATGTATGTTCGTATACAATTTTGATAATATATAGAGATAATTTCATATATATATATATATATATATATATATATATATATATATATATATATATATATATACATACAAATTAAAGATAATATCTATGAATTTAATTTTCAGCAGTTTGAGATAATAAGAAATGGCCGTTGCGATGAGTTCTTGGATGTTTCAAATGGTTTTTTTGACCGCTTTTGGATTTCTTGGAAACGGTTTTAGAAAATTTTTTCGCAACTTATTATAACAATTTTTATTATTTTAATGTACAACTTTTAAGGATGTTGTCGTGAAATTATCGGCGAGAGTTCTCAGCTAACAACCCAAAATATCAATGGCGGATATTCTTACGATGGTGGCTTCACTGAAAACGAAATTCAAGAAATAAACACTGATGAATATACTACTACTGCTGCTACCACCACTGTTACTACTACTACGGCAGCTGCTGCTACAGCTGCTTCTACTACTGCTGCTACAGCTGTTGCTTCTAATGCTACTGTTGCGAGTATTAATGAAAGTATTATTACTTCTACTTATGATGTGATTAACTCCATTCCTCCATTGTCGCCAGTGTCTGGCCAAAAATCTGCTACGAACAAAGTTTATATTGAAGGTAATTTTATAAAACTTCCAAAGAATGATACTAGTCATACTTTGTGGATTTATAAAAAATTATAAGATCATTTTTTTGTAATTTAATATAATATTTTTCATAATTTTTACAGAAAATCCGAAAAAAATCATGCAAATGTGGATTGGCGTCATATCTGCCGGGGCCCTACTCTGCCTAGTTGTAACCGCCGTCCTTTGCTCCAATGAAATTCTCGCGCTTTTATGCTGTAGAAATAGAAAAACTTCTACTGCAGCTGCTGCTGCTTCTGCAAACCCGGAAAATGATAAAAAAAATGGAGTCGATGAAACAAAATTGGATGTAGGTATGGATAAAGACGGTGAGAAGGTATTGGATGTGATTAAAAAGGATGAGGTTTTAATCGTGATTGACGCTGAAGACGGAGAGAGGAAAGATGAAGCAAAGGGAGAAAAAAAAGACGAAACTGTGGTAGCGTTCGGTGCAGGTCAAACCGCGCAAGCCACCGACGATGACGTCTTGAAAGTTGGGAAAGATGAAAATAAGAAATCTGAGATTGAAGAGAAATTGATTGTTGAGGTTTTGTTGATAGACGCGGCTAAAATCGAAGTGGAACCTAAAAAGGTTGCACTGGAAATGGCCCTGGATCGAATGGGAAGTAGTCCACGTGATGGGGATGAAGAATTGTCAGGAAAAAAAGCCCTTCAGACATCGACTGATGTTTCGCCAACCTCTATCTGAAAATTATTTCCCGCTATAATTTAGCAAACAACAACATTAGTTTTAGTAGTGGTGATGGAGAAGAAGAAGAAGAAGAAGAAGAAGAAGAAGAAGAAGGAGAAGAAAAAAAAGAAGAAGAAAATTATGATGATGAAGAAGATGGTTACAGACGATATTTTAATTTTTTTTCTAAATTTTAACTTAAATTAGATCTTGAAATTTTAGCGTTCTGGCTTAATTTTTTAACAATATTGATCATTTTTTTGTTTATTTTCTTAGCTATCATTTTATGATTTATGAACGTACGAACGAATATAAGAAATAAACATTACTAAGGTGGATGGATGAACCGAACATCAAGAGACCTAAAACTATTCAAAATCATTTCCAATTGTCATTTCGTAGCTATTTTCTTTAAAAAGAAGTTATTTTTAATTTCTGTCTTTTTCAGTTTACGGCGTTTATCTATTTATTCTGTCATCTATCGAACCTTCATTAAAGCTTCTTTGTCGAAAGAAAAGTCGTTCCAATTCTGATCAGTGGTTTCCGAGATATTGAGCCTCAAAGTTTCCAAAAACTGACTCGATTCTTCCACTTGTTTTCAATGTTTTTTTCGCAATTTTCACAAATTTTTTCAGGTCGCTTATCTCTTTCGGGGTCTACATTGAGTGTCGAACAACTAATAAAAAGAATGGAACGCCTATTGTTGATTCTTTTATTCACTTGTATTCGGGGAAATTTTCTACAATCGGATAACAGAACTACGGTACAATGTGCATGTGATGTTGACACTGTAACAACAAATACCACTACTGACACCAACAAATCAACTGAAGTGATTAAAAGACTAATAAATGTCAAAATATTTTAACGATTGAGCAGTAGACTGTTGTAGGCGTCACAACAAAAAACACGTCAAATAAATAAATCAAAATTTACCAGTTCAGTAGTGCATTACATATCCGCTACATGCTCTGAGCAATTTAGTTGTCACTCCGAAATACCATAAGTCTGCATGTGTGTGTGTGTGTGTGTGTGTGTGTGTGTGTGTGTGTGTGTGTGTGTGTGTATTATTTATTCATTCATTCATTCATTTATTTTGTGCATCTTATCGTTAATTCGTGCATTACTTCATTCTTTTATGACTACTTAGATATTTATTTATCTGTTTACTGTCATCTCTCTCTCTTTCCCTCTTTCTCCTTTTCTTTCTCTCTCTCTCTTTCTCTCTCTCTTTTTTTTTCTCTCTCTCTCTCTCTCTCTTTCTCTCTATGGCTTGTTTGTGTTGTTGAGTATATGTTAATACATAATCTACCCACTCAATCTTTCTCTCTCTCTCTCTCTCTCTCTTTCTTATCTTTCTTCTTTTCATTTCATCATGGCGTTTGTGAAAATTTTGTGTGATTTCATTTCTTATGTTGGGTAGTTTTGCTTCTGATTAAACTGTGTTTATGCAGCAGTGCCTTGTTCAAGTCGTGTCTCGCTCTCCTAGTGTTTTTGCTATGCAGTTGCGTGTGAAGAACAGCACAGGATTGCGTTTACGCCTGTCAAAAATTCGCAGCGCTCAATCTAGTTCATTTGTTAAATTCTGGGGGAGTGTCTTCGGCTGGTGATTAATCAATATAGCAATCGTTCATATATCTATTCATTCATTCATTCGGCTTTTAAAACGGGTAATTTTAAATCATTCGATATTAACCTTACAATGAAACCTTACGATTAACATTAATCATAGGAGGAAAATGACTACACACGCCAAATATTCCTCAGGTATTGTCTATCTCACTGAGTAAAGAAATTTGAGCACAAAGCTACGTCTGAATTGCACATAACTTAATACGCTTCTCGCCTAACCCGCAACAATCATGATCACATAAATCACCACAAGACATTTATATTGCAAAATATTTATCTGGAGTTTGTGTAATAAAAGAATAAAATATTTTATTGCGGGTACTTTTTTCTGAATTAAATAAACAAATAAATAAACCCATAAAATTTCATTTAGAAAGTTGATACGTGTGTTCGTGTGTAATGAATCATGCGCATGTGTGGATGTGTGTATATGATAGATAGTTGTATGTCTGAGTGTGTTATGGTCTGTTTAATTATTCATGTAAGTGTGTGTGTGTTTTTGTATATTTTTATGTTTTTTAATGTATTTTATATATTTTACATAAAAAAATTCTCTAAATACTTAGTATTCTAGACTGGCCATTTTTAGGTACGTTTCAACTACACACACACACACAAACACACACAGAAAGAGAGAGAGAGAGGGACATTAGGACGATAACTAACGATTATGCAATAGATTGTTATGTGATGTGAAAATTATTTGTTATTGCTTGTTGATTTGAAATGCAATGAGTTACCATTTATTTGCGTTATATATTAAACTATTGTGTTGTTTATGCCTCTATGCCTCTCTCTCTCTCTCTCTCTCTTTCTCTGTCTATCTCTCTTTCTTTCTTTCTCTTTCTCTCTCTCTCTCTCTTCATTCATTCAAACCAACCACACATCATTAGCAGAATGTTTTCATTTTCAATTTTGAATGTGATTAAAACGCCAATACATATATTAATTACTTTACCATGAAATGTGAAGCATTGTTTGTTTGTGTGTGTGTGTGTGTGTTTGTTTGTGTGTTTGTGTGCGTGCGTGTGTGTGGGTTTGAATGGTGAATAATAAATGAATGATGCGTGTCACAAATTGTCTAAGAGGAATTAATCTGCCCATGTCGTTATTAGTGGTCTTAGAAACGTGAAACTCATATAACACACACACACACGTACGCGCGCGCACACACACACCTATATCCACACACACACAAACACACACACACATACATTTATTTGATATTATAAAATCATGTTTGTTTGAGAATGTTTAATTTTAATTGCAAATTAACTATTATAAACACATACACGCACGTTCTCTCTCTCTCTTTCTTTTTTACTCTTTCTTTTTACTATTTTTTTTACTTTTTTTTTATTTCTCTCTTTCTCTCTCTCTCTCTCTCTCTCTCTTTCTCTCTCTCTCTTTTTCTTTTTACTCTTTTTTTTACTCTTTTTTTTACTCTTTATTTCTCTCTCTCTCTCTCTCTCTCTCTCTCTCTCTCTCTCTCTCTCTCTCTCTCTCTCTCTCTCTCTCTCTCTCTCTGTCTCTGTCCGTAAATTAGCAAATCAAATTAATGGACTAAATAGTTAGTTTATAATGACTTGTCAGGAAACAACAGCTATTCTAATGAGTTTTGTGTTGAAGGACAAGTGAAGTCACAAGGGGAGTCGAAAGCCCCGGCTTCAAATGCAAGCTCGCTCCGTATGAATATCAATCTATCAAGATTGCTAGCTTGAATGAATGATGAAGAACTAGTTCAATTAGTAAAGAATGAAGCTTAGCTATCTATAACGACGCATACATTATTTTCTTTACTTATCCAACTATTGTTACATTTATTTATCTTTCAACTTAAATTTGTTTGTCTAATTATTTTTAAAAAATATTTTTTCTTTTTCTTTGTAAAATGCTCATAAATACTTCAACGCTTATATACAAATGGTGGAGTTATAAATACGTTCCAAGTGAGCGTTTTTCCTGTGGCTCTGACGATAAAGAGCCTGAGAAACTTGCCATGGGCTGTGCCGTACCGTCCAGGTTCGACAAAAAAGACCAGATTATCACGTTTTACGATTACATGATGTAGTGTGTGCGTGTGTGTGTGTCTGCGTGTGTGTGTGTGCGTGTGTAAAGCGCTGTTTTTTACGTTTGAAACGTATTTCGATTTGATATCGGTTGAATATTTGAAAGAAAACGCCATTTAACATTACAAATTCATCGTGATAATAATGTATATAGATGAATAAATGATTGAATGAATGAAAGAGAATTGAGTGAATGAATGAATGAATGAATGGATGAATGAAGGAATGAATGAATGAATGAATCAATCAATCAATCAATCCTCTACAAAAAGGGAACGATCAGCAGTAAAAACTAATTTAATCATCCCAAAAAAAATTATTTAAAGCAAATTATATTAATTATTAATAATTATAATGAATAATATTATGGCTAAAATCGTCATAATAATATTTTGTGAAGCCATTCAGCGAGGCGAAAGCGTCAGAAATGTTTTCAGAAATCAATTAAATATGGGCGTGTTTTACTGATTTGGCTTAATCAGCGCTTCATAATTATCTTTGATAATTATGCACACACTCACACAAACATACACACACACATATATACACACATACGCACATACACACGCACACATACACTTATGTAGAGAAAACATTTTCACACACACATGTATACATAAATTTATCTTCACACATCTACAAACACACACACACACACATACAAACAAACAAGACAAACACACACACATACACACGCACCGATAAACACACGTACAAAAGATGATGCAATTATTAAAATAAACATAATTCTTATCTATTTAGAGATATTCTCTGACTGAAAGGTAAAAATTATCAAAACACACGCAGCATACAAACACACACACACACACACATTTAAATAATTTAACAGTAAATGCCTTATTAAACCGTGGCTCTATGCTATTCTTGTTACTGGTTAAAGTTACGTACAGTTAAATGTGATAACCTAATAATATATGATGGGAAATGTTGAAAATTATGTGTGTGAATACATGTGTGTGTGTGTGTGTGTGTGTGTGTATGTGTGTGTGTGTGTGTGTGTGTGTGTGTGTGTGTGTGTGTGTGTGTGTGTGTGTGTGTGTGTGTGTGTGTGTGTGTGTGTGTGAAATACAACAGTTGTTTATGTGTGCATATGTAGTATGTATATATAGTTAACATTAAAAAGTTATTGTGGTAATTTACATTGGAATAGAAGTATTAATTAAATAAAATACTGAATAGTAATTATTAAGATACTAATTGAGAAGTAGAGAGAGCTATATTTATTTTTAGCTATATTTATTTTTAGCTATATAAAATTTTCTTCTTCTACGTGTGTTTGTGTAAAGAACAAATCACAACACACTTGCCCCCGCGTAACTAGCTTACCTAATAATATCATAATAATAATAATAATATTAATAATAAAAATAATATTAATAATAAAAATAATAATAATAGCATTTCATGTCTGCTGCTAAATCAACATATTGTTACAAATTCAGCGCATTACCGAATAAATCAAATAAATCAATTACTCAAATTTATGTTTAACTGATTCACACTCACACGCACACACACACACACGCACACACACGCACACGCACACACATATTAATAATAAATAGGAATGATAGTCCCAGGGTTAAGAAATCTTTACGGTAAAAATGACGAATGATAGCCTGATTAACTGAACTGAAGGTTTCGTGGATTTGTCCAAATTAAAAATTACCAAGTGTGAAATGAGAGAGTCATTCATACAGTCTAGGACCGAATGAATGAATGATTGGAAAAATGGATGGATGGATGAATGGATGGAAGGATGGATGGATGAATGAATGAACGAATGAACGAATGAATGAATGAATGAAAGTTTAATGAATGAATGAAAACATACAAACGAACCAATGATTGAATGAATGAATGAACAAACGAACGAACGAATTAACAGATGAATAACACATATATCTTTATAATATTCGATATACAAACTAAAATGATGAATAGATTAATTTATAGTTTGTAATTCATTGTTGTCTTGTTATGACAAAATCTTCATGTATGTATGTATGTATGTATGTATGTATGTATGTATGTATGTATGTATGTATGTATGTATGTATGTATGTATGTATGTATGTATGTATGTATGTATGTATGTATGTATGTATGTATGTATGTATGTATGTATGTATGTATGTATATATATACATACAGACATACATGTTATATACATATATAACATGTATGTATGTATGTATGTACGTATATACATATATTTATATATTATACAGATTATTATAAAATGTATAGGAGCATGTGGTATAAATAGCCGATAATTTTATGAGATTTTTATATAAAGTTTCATCATTGATAAAAGTTTCAATTTTAAATACCTTTAGTAATAATAATAATAATAATAATTTTATTATTATTCATATTTTTTCGCTATTTATTTATTTGTAAGATTTTGGTTAGCCTGGATAATGAAGCTGTTCGTCGGGGCGGTTTGCTTCGCGGTCGTCAGCCTCCTATCTGGTTTGGTCAATTTTCCGTGACTTCTCTTATAACTTTCTCTTTAAGTAGATAAAATCCATTAAACGATGATATCATTATTGTTTGTTTGGTTTGTTCGATAGCTATCAAATTTGGCTATCCGTACCTCTATCATCGTCATCGTCATCACCATTATTATCTCATCATCATCGTCGTCGTCATCATCATAATTATTATTATATTATATTATGTTATGTTATATTATATTGTATTGTTAACGTCATCTTAAACTTAATTTTTAAACTTCAAAAAGCATCAGCAGCTGGAATGGTGGACAACACTACCATCAGCAACGACAACATCAACACTACCAACAACATCAGCAACAACATCAGCAACAACAACAACAACACTACCAACAACATCAGCAACAACATCAGCAACAACATCAGCAACAACATCAGCAACAACATCAGCAACAACATCAGCAACAACAACAACAACACTAACAACAACATCAACAACAGCAACAACAACACTACCAACAGCAACACCAACGACAACAACAACAATAACAACAGCGAACTATCACCAATAAACGCCAATGACTACATGATATCACCACTCATAACTTTTTCATTCAAGCAATACAGCGCCACCATAGACCCTACCACCATTCTCGTCGCCACCATCGCTTCCACCGCTACCACACCTACCACCAACGACAGCGTTGTTTCCCACCCAGAAACCACCAACCTCCCTATGGCTCACGATACTATGGACAGCCCAGACTCTAGGGATAACTCTGGACCTCTAACTCACACTCCGAAATATGATGATGACGATGATGATGACCTCAACAATGATGATATTGATGATGGCGACATCAACAACATCAACAACAACATCAACAACGTCAAAAACATCAACAACATTAACAACATCAACAACAACAACAGCAACAACATCAACAACAGCAACAACATCAACAACAACAACAGCAACAACAACAGCAACAACAACGAACTACCAACCACAAACAAACATGATGAAACTGACTTAGTCTCTGTCACTGAATCTTTTCATCCTGTACAAGAAGAAATTGAACATACAACTGATAAAACTACAAAATCACCGTCTGAATCAACAACATCATCGTCTCTCTTCTCATCTCAGACGCTAGCTGGCACGAAAAACGAAAGAACCACACAAGAAACTAGTGAAAATATTTCGAAAGAACGAAATAACCCTAACCCTGACCTGACAACACCACGACAAACTACATCCGCGCCGGAAGAAGAAATAATTTTTGAGAACCGCAATGTATTCCTAGCTAACGGGAGTCTCAACGAAACCAGCACATCAATGTTATTCCTATCGGATAATAACATCACGTACAGACTGATAAACATCACTAAATTCTCTAAAAACGAAGTTATATTGATTGAATCAAGCCCATCAACAACAGCTGAAGAGACATTTTTTGAGAACGACTTTGTGTTTGTGAGCAACGCAGGTCTGACGGAGACAAGGGTCTTCATAACTGATGATAACATCACCTACACGCTGATAAACACAACTGCACCGTCCTCAAATGAAGATGGCGATGTACGGTCTGGATCAGCAGAAAATGAAACTTTTGATTTGACGATACGTAGAGCAGGCGGTGAAGAAACCTACAAGACAAACACCCATGTTAGTCCGTCAGCTCCATCTACTTCTAGAGAGCCAGTTGAAGAAATTTCGTCGTCGAGGTCTCAACCCTCGACAAGTTTCGAAACAGATCTGGTGAAGATGCGTGAGGAGGATGACTACATCGGCAGTCACTCAAAAGTTATAACTGAAGCCAGCGACGGTAAAAAAAACAACTTTTACACTACTTATATTTCAAAAAGTTTTGTCACTCTAGAGAAAGATGCATGGGGGGTTTACAAGCAGTTTACCAGTTTACCGTGGAATCCTACAATAATAACTTGTTATTATTGTGGGATTCCGATTCCATGAGTTTACACTATGTAAAGTTTTTCACTAATTCATATGATGAAACTGTCTCTCTCTCTCTCTTTCTCTTTCTCTCTCTCTCTCTCTCTCTCTCTCTCTCTCTCTCTCTCTCTCTCTCTCTCTCTCTCTCTCTCTCTCTCTGTACGTGGTAGTATATGTTAATTCGGTATTATCAAATTGAGGTTTACGTAAATTAACTGCAGCATGTTTATAAAAGCAGACAGAATCACTGATAGGCGTGTGATACAAAAACTCGAATGTACGTACTCTGTTTACGCGACCGAATGTAATTAGAGTTAATTGACTAATTGTTATTATTACTATTAATTATAATTAATGTTATCTATATCTCTAATTAATTAGATTAATTATTTTAAATTTATTTTATCTCGGGTCATCGTCGAACTTGCTATTGCTGGTATATCATTCCTTTTTGGAATTTAAACCATTAAAAATTTTATTTAAACTTCGTTTAAATGATTGATTTTTTAAAATTTAGCATAGAGTATCGTGTAGCAAAATTAAAACGTCTGATTCTGCTTTCTACTGCCAGCGCTCTTTAATTAATTCACCAGAATTTAAATAAGGAAATCCATTCACACAGTAAAACTACCACAGAATTCCTTTGATTATACAACCACACACACACACACACATACACACACACACACACACGCACGCACACACACGCACACAACATCCAGAAAAAAACTCCTTCACCATTGAAAACTCCACCCAAAAACCAGGCGACACATTAGAGCAGCCGGTGAATACACCCAACCAATCCAACAAATTTCTTTACTTGACGGCCACTGTCGTCGCGATCGTCGCTCTTCTTGTGGTTGTGGTGGTAGCCATTCGATTCTGCGAAAGGAGGTCGGGCGTCATTACATCTGAGAGGCCAGAAATTTCATTCAAAGATGCCGAAGCGAACATGCTGAGCAAGGCCAAGGAGAAGCAGGTTCCTGGAGAGGAAGTTTATTTGCTGAATGTTAAGTCGTTGAAATGAACGATGAATGAACAAGTGAGTGAATGGATGAATTATTAATGGATGAATGAATGAATAAATGAGTGAGTGAGTGAATGAATGAATGAATAAGTAATCGAGTGTGTGAATGAACTGGTGAATGAGTTAGAATTATGATAATTCGTTAAACGTCAAGTCGCTGATAAGAAGATAATTATGATGATGATGATGACGATGATGACGATGATGACGATGATGAAGATGATGACGACGACGACGATGATGATGAAGATGATGACGATGATGTTTAATGTCATTTAATTAGCTGTTTCTAGTAACCAAGAATTTTTTTCATAAGCTCTTAGTAATTTATATTAGCATCTATATACAAGTATTTACTATATATACATATATATATATATATATATATTTATTTATGTGTGTGTGTGTCTGTCTGTGTGTGTTTGTGTGTGTGTCTTGTATTATAACAATGTATTTATATATTTATTCAAATATTTATTTATCAATTCAATAATTAAAGTTTTAAAATAATTTTGCAAAGTTCAATAAGCGTTTACAAGTTTTATTGATATGTACCTATTAGACATAGAGTATTGGTGTGTGTAGTGTTCTTACATTTGTGTGTGTGTGCGTGTGCGTGCGTGTATGTGTTTGCGTGTGTGTGTGAGTGTGCGTGTATGTGTTTGCGTGTGTGTGTGCGTGTGTGCGTGTGTAGGCGTTAATGCTTTAATTTATATTTTATACAATAATTCCAGTATTAAATAGCCTGGTGAATTATGTGATATCGTTAATATGTGAATTATGAATTATGGATTCTATGTTTTATTGTTGATATATGAATTATGCAATCAAAAAAGTATGAATTTATTTTTTCGTTGTTACTACCATTGATATGATGTGTTAGCTATGATGGGGCATTGATTTAATGAATCTGTTTAGTTAACAAAAATCTTCTCTCTGTCAATACATTTAGTGTGAAAGCGCTGTTCTTTCATTATAAATCCGGGTTTGAGTCAGGTTTTTTTGATGATTAGAACGGTGAATTTGAAGATTCAATATTTGTGAGTTTCAAGATAGATTTGGTGGGTTTGAAGGAAGGTTTATGAAACTGAACGTATGATTTGTAAATTTTGACGAATCAATTAAAAATTTAAACGTGAAATTTTTAAAATATACTGAAACCATGAATTGTTGAGACTTTACCACAACTACCACTACTACTGTTACTACTTACAGCTACTACTACTACTACTACTACTACTGCTGCTGCTGCTGCTACTTCTGCTACTACAAGGGCCTACGTGATGAATAAATACTATCTATCAGCATTATCTTATCGTCTTTATATCTTATCATTTCTCAAATTTCAATTGAAATATCTTTGATCCATTGAAGTTATCCTGTAAAAGAATTCATTCTTTCGTTTTGTTTTAAATAATTTTTATTTATTTTTTCATCAAATTAAACTTGAAAGATGAAAATTTTATGCAATGCCTACTTTTTATGATCGATGAGAATTTATTCATGCACAATTCATACATGAATTTTAATTGGTTTATTATTTATTCAATTTTGTTGCTTATTTTACAGCGTTTGTATATCTGTTTGTGTCTGCGCTTCAGTTTGTTTGTTTGTGTCTGTATGTGTATTTATTTTATACAAGATGCTGGTTCGAATAAAAATTCATCGTCTGTGTGTTTGTCTTAATTTTCGCAAAACTAAAATTGAAAATATTAATGATTAATAACATGAAATTTGGGTAGTAGTAGAAGTAGCAGAAGCAGCAGTTGTAGTCGTAGTAGCAGCAGTAGTGGCAGTATTAGTTGTAGTAACAACTCAAGTAATAATTCAAACTATTGTAATTTATTATCAGTAGTATAGAGACATGTAACTTTGTAACTCAATCATGTTTTCTTAGAAAAAAGATTGTCTCGAAGCAAAGAAACGCGCGCGCACACGCACACACACGCACACACACATACACACACACACGCACACATATTAATATATATACACACATACGAACATGTACACACCAGACAGACACAGAAATTATACGAACGCACATACACACACTCGTGTTCCTAATTTAAATATAAATCTTCTGATTTCTGATCTGATTCGACAATCATCAATGAACACAAACATACATACATACATACATTCTCACATACACATACACACACGTACACACACATATATACACAGATATACATACACATATTTACTTTCATACAAATATATGCTGGTTACTAAAAGGCAGAAATTGTATGGCCTATATGACAAAAGACATTTTATGTGATGTTTCATAATGGTACATGATTATATGAAACTTTTCATACAAAAAAACATACATACATACATACATACATACATACATACATACATACATACATACATACATACTTCTTTTTATTTTTTCCAGCTCGATCAAAGATGAGATCACCAAACAGTGGATTTTGATACAAGAATTGTTAATAATCAAATGAAAATATAATACAATAGTATAATTAATTACTTATATTTATGTAATAATGATTAATAATATTATTTTTTGAAATAAAAATAGCTTTTTTAGTCTAAAATAATCCTTCCATCTTTAAATATTCTAAATATTCTTATCACTTCATCAGCAAAAAGTTAACAACGATGATGATGATGATGACGATGATGATGGTGATGATGATGATGATGGTGAACTTGGATAGCACTGCCTCCGGTAATTATTACGATAACTGTTAATATTTTTCTAACTATTTATTAATAATAAACTCACGTCCGTTGTCATTGGCTTATATTATGATGTTATAATAATAATAATAATTACTATTATTATAAAAATATATTTAGAAAATATTTTTTCATTTCATAGCCGTTGTAAGCAGTGGAAATATGGATAGATCTGTGAAAATTGTAACGAGATCACACAAATGGGTGTCTGAAGAAAATAATAATAATAAAATTATTAATAATAATAATATTAATAATAATAATCAAAAATCTATAGCGATAAAACGAACTAACAACATCAATAACAACACCAACAACAACAACAATCCCAACAACAACAACAATTTCAACAACAACAACTATTTCAACAACATCAACAACAATCCCAACAGCAGCATCAGCAATCGCAAACACAGTCGTAGCCCAAACAATTACAAACTCATTCCGACTCTTACATTCAAACCGAGAATTTCACCAGCCACAACAACAACAAAAACAACAACAACGACAACAGCAACAATTAAGCAACAACAGCAAACAACACTAACGGACATACATACCCTCCCAACAACAAAGAGTTACACAAACGTGTGGATGACTGTTTCAACAAACTCAACAGCAACGACATTGTTTAAATACATCAGAAATGATTCTCACCATCAATATAATAAGTATTTCTTCGTTTTTATTTTAATTATTTTAATAATATTTACATAATAACAAACAAAAATCCATCAATTTATTCAGACTTCGACATTTAAACTCGTCAAAATCAACAAAATTGGATCGAAATCTCTCAAAAATCAACGTCCTAGAAGCGAAAAATGAGGATTTTATAACTTTAGAACTAACATCCGCCAATGTTCTCAAAATATCATGGCCAACTAACTTCAACAACAAAAACAACGACAACAACAACATCAACAACAACAACAACAACATCAATAACAACAATAACTATAATAATAACGAGGATTATCATCAAGATTATCAAAATCCCGCTAAAAATTCCGCTAAAAATCCTGGCTACAGGAATTTGAAACAATTTTCGCAAGATCAAAAGTATAAAATCTACCTTCCTAAAAATTCTGGATCCGGTTTTGAAATGGGATCTACGGAATCTCACGGATCAGGCTCTCATGGATCTGTGGTATCTCAGGAAGTTTCGGGATATGTATATATTCTGTTGAAAGATGAGGCGGACAGCGGCTTAGATTGTGGAAGAATTAATAAGACGTTATCTCTTAAAAATGATTGTCTGATAAGGAGATACGAGGTACGTTATCGGTCAGTCGGTGGAGTTTCAATTAAAAATTGAAACTATGTGTTATTGTCACAAATTGTTTTTATTTTCGTCGTCGTCATCTTCATCGTCTGTGTGTTTGCCTTATTTTTTGCAAAAACATTGCACGCACACACACACACATAAACACGTACACACATACACATATACACGTACACACATACACACACTCACACACAAACACACACACAAATACAGAACTGTCAGATCAAATTCAACGAGAAGAAGCCAGTCCATATTTGCTCGTACGTCTTCAACATTTCGACCTCAAAGTATGAACCAGACACCGGTTCTACCAGCAAAACACATGAAAAGTTGAGAACATTTGGGAGATATACGAGTGTGAACGAAGTGTTGTTTCAATTGTTGCAGACGCCGAATTTTGCCGATCGGATGAATCTAGTTGAGGAAACTGTAGTCACATTTGAAGGTAGCCACTGGTGTTGTTGGTGGCTGTATGGTTTAAATGGCTCCTATTTGTTGTTGTACGTGGAAGAATTATGGTTAAAAAAAATTATGAATTAATAGTGAAGAGAAAAAGAGAAAGAAAGAGAGAATAAGAGAAAGAGAGAGAGAATGAAATTTCACAATAATTGAAAAACAGTAAGCTAGCAAAAACATACAAAACAGAAAAATATTTTTAATTTGTTTAGAATTTGCCATCGAAACAAAAGGCAGGAGAAAGAATTCAGTTTTTTGTTTGTTTGTTTGTTTGTTTGTTTGTGTTTTTTTGTTTTTTTGTTCAAGCGGGCACGCACCTAAAAAATTTAAACATATCCAAACAATGAGAAATTAAAAAGTTGCCTAAACAATGAACAAAAGACTAAGGAACAGCAAACAAACTCAGAAAAAAGCATCAAAAAGTAGACGAAGTTTGTCGAAAAAAGACTAAAAATAAAAAAAACACAAACAAACGAATATCGATTCAAGAGAGAGAGAGAGAGAGAGAGCGAGGAAAACAAACGAATTTTCGCAAATGTCACACACACGCACGCACGCACACGCATACACGCACACGCATACACGCACACGCACATGTTTCATTCAGATCGCCAGCCAGTTAATATATTTAACTGTTCATGGTTGGACCACCATAACAGAGCCGGTGACCTTGACCTTTCCAGGGTCAACACCTTCACTTTTTCCCATTTCGGGGATTTCCTGAATGTCACGTGTCATCTCGGCGGGAAACCAAAAGTGGAGTTAGTAGAGAACAGTGCTGATGATGATGACGACGATGATGATTGTGACGTCATTCGCATAATAACATCGCCATAATTAAATCATAAAAATTATAATGTTATCATCGCGATTACGTCATCGCCACGTCGTATTAATAATAATAATAATAATAGTAATAATAATTATAATAATGTAATAATAATAATAAAAATATTAACGATGATGATGATGATGATGTACAGACCCATGAAAGCTCTTTAGCATCAAATACGTCCTGTTATTTATTCTGTTTGCATTTAATCTGCCCAAAATATAAAACATACTATCATCATCGTCGTCATCATCATCATCACCACCATCATCGTCATCATCGTCATCATCATCTTCATTCATTAATTGACATCACAAGCAGCTTCATTAATTAACTTTTTTGCAGTATTGTTCTCTGTAGACATACATCATCATCATCATCATCAGCAGCAGCAACAGCAGCAGCAGCATCTTCATCGTCGTCATCATCGTCGTCGTCATCATCATCAGTGTTTTTGAACAAAGTAACAGCAGCTATGGAGGTTGATGGTGGTAATTGTCTTGTTTATCGAGCTAGCAGCACGAGAGCCATCAAGCATCTAGCAGCTAGCTCAACGGAAAATAACATGCCATTATTATCTGAAACATCGTCGTCGTCATCGTCATCATCATCATCTACGTCATCGACGTTTCTAAAAATAGAAAAAGATGTGATCATCATATCTTTCAATCCCATCTCGAGCGAGCAGCATGCGGGAAGATGGAGTTTGACGGTCGAGAATGAATGCTCTCGACTTCAGGCAACTTTTCTTAACTTCAAAATTGCAGGTAACCAGAATTAATATAATTATTATTTAAATAATAATAATAATATCATTAATAATAATAATAATAATAAAATGCTGATGAAGATGGTGGTGGTGAAGATGATGGCGATGACTGATAATACTGATGATGATAGCGACGGTGATCTAATTAGCATAATTTATTAATTTATTCGAATTTTCTGCCCAGAACTTCCGCCATTCACTGAAAATGATGGATGGACCGTTAACGTAGAAGCTGGACAGTCCACTAAAATTTTGTGCAGGTAGCGATGATGATGACGACGACGATGATAACTCTTGGATGACAAATATATACACTCTTACGAGTTAATGATACACATAAACACACACACACACACACGCACGCACACACATACACAGACACACACACGTACATAAACACACACACACACACACACACAGATATTTAGGTGGTCATACTGACCAAGTTCAATACGAATGGAAGAAGTTGAAGGACAAAAATGACCCCCATCCACAGCCAGTCATGCTAAACCAAAGAATCAAACTTACCTACGATGGTTCGAAACATTTCTATTACAATTATTATATTATGCTTAAGGGGCTCAAGGGGAATGTTTCTTAAAATAATTTAAACAATTCATAATTTGTCATAATTATCCATAATAATTAACCATAATTATGCATAATTAAACTCAGGTTCTTTAGTTTTCGTCAGGACCTCAAGAGATGACGAAGGCATGTACATGTGTGGCGTTCAGCATGTCGATGTAGACATAGGAGCGCAGTTTGGGAGCATTTCAAAACTTTCAGTTTCTGGTCTGTTCTACATATCTTTGGATTTGGTATTTTGGTAAAAATTATTGATAAATTATACATAATTACAGGTAATTATAGATAATTATAGAAAATGATATATATATATATATATATATATATATATCAAAATATTGTGTATAAAATAATTATTAATCCTTGAAGGCACGTCAAAGTATAGAGATCCAACTCCTCCAAAACTGATTCACCATAGCAATCCAACGATTTTTGTTCTCGCGGGTCAGACCGCCTCCATGCAGTGCCTATTCGTCGGAAGGTTTGACAAATTTTTCTTATTTTTTCATCTTTCATTTTCAATAACTCAAGAGTGAATATTCCATAAACTCCACAGCCGCATATTTACCTTGAAACAACCGAAAATTTTGCTTGTACTTTCACAGTCCAAAGCCGAAAATTTCATGGACAATCCCAAACAAGCCTATCACCACAAGCCGTCTTACTACTACAACCACTACAAGTAAGGTGACGTCAATCTTTAAAAACCATGGTGACGACGACGACGACGATGATGGTGGCGATGGTGGCGACGATGACGGCGACGAGATGGTTATAGATAGAGTGGGAATGGAAGATGAAGGCAGGTACACGTGCTACGCGGAAAATGTTGAGGGCAGAATTAAGGGTGTGGATTTCAAACTTGTTGTTGCTGGTAGGTTGACTTTTTCTATATAATTTTTTTCATAATGTTAGCTTTTCCAAAGTTTGATTCAGTTTTTATTGGCTTGTTGATGTGTAATGTGTGAAAGATTTGTGTTAGCTTGTGACGTGTTTGTGTGTGTAAGTGTGTGTGTTTGTGTGTGTGTTTGTGTGTGTAGACGTGTGTTTACGTTTATATACATCTGTATTGTATATGTATCTTGAGAAATTCAATTAAAACAACGATTTTTCTCCAAAAAAACAAATAAAAATGGACATTTTTAACTAGAAATTCCCAGATTTATTGAAGAATTGCGACCGCAGATCGCCAGAGTGGGTCAAAACGTGATGTTTAAGGTTGTAGTAACGGGCAAACCCCTGCCACAGATCCAGTGGCTCTTCAACGGCAGAGTCATCACCGGCGATAATTATGGTAAAACATTTTCGATAATAATTTTCCATAATTGTTTTCGTATTTAAATAAAATGGTATCAATAATCATTTGATGTATTTTCATTTTCTCATTTCATTGAGAGTCAGCGCGATGTCATTATCATCTTAATTGGTTTAACCTACTAGGAAATGTACTTAAATGAAGAAATAATATTTATAATAATTATTTATAATAATAATTATTATTATTCATAATAATTATTATTATTTATAACAATTATTATTTAGAATAATTATTATTATTTTCAATTAGCTTCTGAAACAATAATAACATCAACAATTGCACTGGAGAAGGTGACGGCCGACCATATTTCAACCGTCAAATGCGACTGTTTTAATTCAGAAGGAAGGGTTTCTAGTTGGGCAACTCTGAACGTTTACGGTAAAAAACATGAAAATAACAAATTATTATTGTAAATTTAATTATAATTTATTTTTTTCACAATAATAATACATTTATTAATTCATAATATTTATATTTGACAGAAAATCTGACCGTAAAATCGCCATTGGATGATGTCCACCTACCTACACAGACTCAACACGTTCCTAACTTTCTCAGCCTAGGGTGTTCGTTCTCCTCTGATAGGTACCTACCAGTTAAAATTGATTGGTTCTTGAGGAAGAGGTCCAGGCAGATTACGAAAATTGAAGATATTATATACAGTGGTGGGGATTTGTCTTCAGTATTTACGATAACACAGTCGCAAAGTCTTCTTATAAATCTGTCGAAACTTAAACAGCTTAATAGGAGGAGGAAATTAATTAACCTTGTGCCACCTGTTGTAAATAATTACGAAGATGATGACGTCATGTATGCTGACGACGACGACAACGATGATGATGTTTATGGTAAAATTTTCGGTACCTACTACTGCAAAGTAAATGATTCCATCCAAGTTATCGAGTCTTCGGTAAAAATTTCAAAGTTAAATTTAACCCTAAGTAATAATAGTAATAATAATAAGTTACTAGTTTCTCAAAATTTCAACAAAAATACAACCGCAGTAGCAGTAGCAGCAACTACTACAGCTGCTGCTTCTTCTACATTATCAACCAATGTATTAAATATACTGGGTGATGAAGATAGTATTAAAATGGCTGCCGATCCTACTGGCATTAACACTAATAGTGAAAATTTTGTAAGGACGGGCTATTCTGAAACTTTACCTGATGAAAATTACGCTTTGGAGGAATCGGATATGACGTCATTGCCATCATCAACGTTCTTTGTGGCTGAGAGTGTGGATGTTAAAAATGTTAAAGGTAGTGTTAGTCAGACTGAAGACTGGAGGAGCATACTGAAAGATGGTTATATTTTTTTAAAATATTTTTTTGAAATAAATTTCTTTAAAATAAATTTATTTTCTACGTCTAAGCTTAAGTCCGTTCATTGCAATTGCAGCCAGGCATTTCAGCCATAACTCCATCAAAATAAAAATAAAAAATTACTAGTTTTTCAAAATTCCAACGAAAATACAACAGCAGTAGCAGCAACTACTACAGCTGCTGCTGCTACTACCAATGTTTCACAGATACGGCTTGGATGTTGTCGCTGCTTTCGATTATTTTCCTCGCCGTCCTCATCTTTGCAACTGTCTGCATCGTTCGGAGGAACAGGCAAAAAAAAATAAGAGCTCTAGAAAGTGCGAAAGTTGTTACCTGTTGGTAAAATTGTTTTTCAATAGTTCGTTATAACTATTTAACAAAGATATTATATATAATTAAATATAATCCATAATTAAACCTGCACAAAAAGTTTCAGAGCTAAGCCAGTCAGCTCTGAGACGTAAGCAAAGGTTATCGAGATTAGGAATCAGTGCATCTTCTGATAGGAAAACAACATTTGCACACCTTAACAGCATGACAGAGGCGGGCTTCTATGACGACTTGCTGGAGATGTATGTTGCAAGAAGTCTCATACAACTCGGAGAATGCATTGGGATAGGTAGATCTCTCTCTCTCTCTCTCTCTCTCTCTCTCTCTCTCTCTCTGTGTGTGTGTGTGTGTGTGTGTGTGTGTGTGTCTGTGAGTGTATGTGTTATTTTTATGAAAAATGAGAATTGATTTCTTAAAATACATAAGGTCAGTTCGGTCGCGTGTTCAAGGCCAGTTTACAAGACGAACAAACGAAGTTGAACACCCGCGTTGCAGTTAAGACTATGAAATGTACGTGCGTGTGTGTGCGTGCGTGTGTGTGCGTGTGTGTACGTACCTGTGTGCGAGTGTGTGTGTGCCTGTGTGCGAGTGTATGTTATAATGTTGTTCGAAAGCTGTTAAGGGACTGTTGGCGTCATTTTTATAACAAGCATTGATTATGATCGTACCATATCGTATCACATCGTATCCGTATTAAACATTAGATGCACACAGACAAACAAACAAGCAGACAAACAAACGAACGAACAAACAAACAAACAAACGAACGAACAATTATTACACATCAACAACAGCAACAGCATATTTTTAAAAATGTTTGTTTTTACATCCATCGAAAATCATCGAAAGACAAACCTGAAGAGACAGAAATGGCGGAATTATTCCTAAGGGAGGCAGCTTTGATGAAGGGTTTCAAACACGCGCACGTTCTTGGGGTCATCGGTTTGACCTTTGACCCTGACGGAAGCCCCATGGTCATCCTGCCCTACATGGCGAACGGGGATATGAGGAATTATATCATGAACAGTCAATTGGTGCGCGTGCTTTATTTCAATTCTTAACATTCATACGTCATATATAGATATAGAGCAAAATGTAACAAAAATTTCTTTTCATAGCACATAACGGTGTACGAGCTGTTGAAGATGAGCTTGCAAGTCGCTTACGGGATGGTCTACCTGTCGAACATTCGATTCGTTCACAGAGATCTAGCTGCCAGAAACTGCATGTAAGTGACATTCTTGTCATTATTATAGCTATCATTATGGTTATTATTAGTTGTTGTAGTAATATAGTTGTTGTAATACAACGGCAAACACGGAAAAGTTATTCAAAATGACTTAACGATTTAACTATGGTACCTTCTAGCGAAATATTCTTTCGGAAATCTTCTTCAAAATTTCGTCATTAAAACAGACATGAGATGAATGTGCCATCATATTTTTTAAAGGGTCGACGAGCGAGGCGTCGTGAAAGTGGCAGATTTTGGCCTTTCACGGGAGCTCATGGTGAGAGATTATTACAGGCTGTGCCACAATAAAACGCCCGTCCCCGTCAGATGGATGGCCCTCGAATGTCTCGAGGCCAATGTCTTCACCACAATGAGTGATGTGGTTTGTGTCTGTCTGTCTTTCTGTCTGTCTGTCTGTCTATCCGTCCGTCTGTCTGTCTGTTGTGTGTGCATTTATTCTGTGCAATAGAAAAATTTTTGTTAATTCTTTCGGTATTAATAATAATAATAACCAAATGCACAGTGGTCGTTCGGGATTTTGTTGTGGGAGTTGTTGACGCGTGGCAGCGTGCCTTACACGGATCTTGAGAACTGGGAAGTGGCCAGTAGCGTGCAGAAAGGTGCGCGTCCCTCTCAGCCCTCCTACTGTCCGGATTGCGTGTATGACTTCTTGCTTTTTAATATTTGAATTAATTTGTCATGTGTGTGTGTGTGTGTGTGTGTGTGTGTGTGTGTGTGTGTGTGTGTGTGTGTATTTTTTGTATAAGCTCAATTCACGTTGTTTTGTAGTCAATTGTAATGCAAAAGGCATTTAAGACTCCTTGAAACGCTTTTTAAAAACTTCTTTTCAAGCCATTCAAATATATCACCGTACGTCACAGCTACGTCATAATGCAGAGCTGCTGGAACAGTGATCCGAACAGGCGTCCAAACTTTCAACAATTGGCTGACGAGATCGAATCAATCATTCAATCAGCATCGGTCCTTGAAAAATCCATCCAATCAGCCTCGACTGCTGAAAAAATCGTCCAATCAACGTCGACTATCGAAAAAATCGTCCAATCCTCGACCTGCTCCACGCCCACGGGCGCATCTTGCAGGTCGCCATTGTACGATAGTTCCAGTGAAAATAATGTTCTCAATACATTTGGAAGGAAGAAAAAAATCGATCGAGACGAATTAGAGTTGAAACTATTACCAGAATGACTTGCGAAACAATAACTTTCATCATCTTGTCTTTTTATTTATAGTATTTATTCGTTTTTATACGTTCAAAAACCACAATGATTGTTACGAATATTTAAACAAGTAGAATCAAGAATGAATTTAAATATTAAAATTTTTGTTCAAATTAAAAATAACTATGATGAAGAGAATAACATCCAAATAAATCAACAATAAACGTTTAAATATACATTTCCGACACTGCTTAACTTGCTTTGATTGCCAAAGGTTTGTCTCGTCATTTTCTGCTTCTTTCGTTCAGCTTTCTTGTCAAAAATCAACAATTTTCCATTCTGACCAGTAGTTTCCGAGATATTCCGCCTCAAAGGTTCCAAGAACTGACTCCCACTTTCCCACAGCTTTTTCAAGGTTTTTTTTTCAAATTTTCCACCAGTTTTTTCAGGTTGCTGATCCGTCAATAATGATGCTGAAATTGGTGATGGCAATAGGGGTGAAGTTGTTGATAACAACGGGGAATGAAGTTTTACAATGTACTACCTGAATGTTTTCATCCATTAATTATAAATCATAATGGTAAATTAAGCATGTGATAAAACCGACAGATGAATTTTATACTGATTTTTTTGTCTTTTTTATAAATATATGAACTGTCATGTCAGCCATTTATCCAATGCTATTTAGATTGAATTTTAGTGCTATTCAAACACCTGCTGCAACTAATTGTTAATTTATATTGTTATCATTGCAATGTATGTTTTCGACGTAACAAAAAGTGAAATAAAAAGCACTTTTTTGCAATTTATAATTAGTTATCATTATAGATAATTAAATTAACATGATCTTTATTCTAGTAATATTTATACTTTCATTTTCAAGTGGCTATCTAAAAGCTGAAGGTTGATTTGATTTTCTTTTATTTTTATATTTAATTTTAAAATTTAAACTAAATAAAAATAAAACTAACAACTTTATTTTTTAAATTTTTATATTTAAAATGCAAATTTTGAATCCAATTGCATAACAGTTCAATACTGTGATTCCAAAAGTTGTTCCATATCTACCACTATCTCTATGAATGACATCCAAGAACCTAGAAACTATGATGTCACTAAAATTCAAACACAAGGTCCAGAAACAATCAATGTCCTAATTACTTTCAGTAACGCAGTTCATAACTTTGAATTGCATGACAAGTTCAGGTTGACAGTGGGCTCAATGTTCAAGCATACAAATGCACTGATCAATCTTTATATACTTAGTGATGATGAAAGCAGAAAGATTGCAAATGATCTGGTAGATGAAGTAGTCACAAAAGAATCAAAATTTAAAGTTTGATTTTATTTTTATTATGTAACAAGTTTTTTAATGCTTAGTAATAATTCAACACACAACATCCATCTACTTTAAATTTAAAAAAATTTTACATTAACTACTTCTTTTTTTTTATCTATTCAAAATAATACCATAAAATTAAATAAAAATCCACAAAGATTAAAGAATTAGACATTGAAGATGCAATCAACAGCATGAGACCGACAATTGAATCACTACAAGAACACTTTAGTCCAAAATCATCTGGTTCCTACTACAGCCAAGCTTTATTTTTTCTCTCCCCAATCCTGCATAGAATCCTGAGTGACGCCATAGACAAAATAATAATGCTGGACTCAGATCTAAAATTTCAAGATGACATTTTAAATCTCTATCGACATTTTGATAACTTTGAAGATGATAATGTGATAGGAATAGCAAGGGAACAGCAGCCAGTCTACAGGCACACGTTTTCGAGTTACAGATTGAACCATCCAGGTACAACTGTAGGAGAGCCTCCTCCCGATGGCCTCACTGGATTCAACAGTGGAGTTCTGTTGTTAAACCTATCAAGAATGAAAAAATCTCAGTCGTATAATAATCTCCTGAAATCAGATGAACTAACAAAGTTAGCAATTGAATTTAACTTCCGGGGACATTTAGGTGATCAGGATTTTTATTCTTTAGTTTCTATGAAATATAAATCTTTATTCTATGTTTTACCGTGTCAGTGGAATAGGCAGTTGTGTCGATGGTGGAGAGAGCATGGCTATAAGGACGTGTTCGATCTTTATTTTGATTGTCCGGGGCATATTCATTTATATCATGGTAACTGTAATACCCCAATCGAGTGATTGAATGAATAGATGCTGGATGGGTGAAGGAAAGTCTGAGTGAATTAGTAGATGAATGATTGATTGAATTATGAGCTGTTTTGTTTCAGGCACTAGTCAACAACTGATTTCGTTTCTACATCTACATTTTTCAAATTGTAAATTTTTTCTTGAACATATTAAACAAGTTTTTTAGTTTTACTTGATAACTTTCAAACAGGAAAACAAAATAATAAATTTAATTTTTTACAAGCATGCCCGAATTAACAAATAACCACGAAATCAAATACAAATAACGCAACGAGCCAATCAAATTCAGACATCAATTCATACAGCCACTCAAATCTGAGTATCTTTTTCGAACAACTAATCAAATTTACGGACAATTCAGACAGCCAATCAAATCGAAACATCTATCCAATCAGGCAGATACACTTCCGACTTCAAAACTGGAATCTAAATTTATAAGTTGGTTGATTGATTCGGACAGCTCGCTTATTGAAACTCGACCTTTCAATCAAAAATTTAATCAACCAATAGCGTACTCACTCTATCAACCAATTAAATCATTTAACCAAAAAAAATCAACGAATCAGAGGAGAGACTGGCCCACCAACCTCTTTGATTAATGAACTTGGCAACGGCTTCATACTCTTGCTGGCTGATGTATATGAACTTCCCTCTGTCATCCATTACACCTTCAACCAATCATTCATTCAACCAATCATCCATACATTTAACTAATCATTCACTCATTTATTTAATCATGTATTCACTCTTTCGAGTATTTATTAACTAAGACACATTCACAACAATTGCATTATAAACACAGCTAACCTGTTAGAAAACCATCATTTTGAAGACTTTTAACACGATCGATAACATCCTAAAAGACAAATTAAAATGAATTGGTGGATTGATAGAATGAAAAAATGATTGTATATCGTATATATTTATATATATATATATAATTATATATGTTGGTAATAGACCATAATTTTTACAATATTCTATAAATTCTACCGAACTATCTAACGCCAAACATTCGGTAGAATTTATAGAATATTGTAAATAACTATATATATATACTTGAGTTTTTATTTGAAATTTGGAAGCCAAATTTTCAAGCATGACAACTTTGGTTTTCTGAAAATTTGAAAAAAAGAAATTTTTCATGAAATGAGTTTGTTAGTTTGTGTGTTTGAGCGCGTGCTTTATGCGTTAAATTTTTAGTTAAAATTCAAAAAAAATTTTGGTTGTCAACCTTGATGTAATTGACAAATTCATGAAGAAGGTTTTGAGCCTGTTTTGAAAATTAAAAAGAAAGATTTGCTAGTTGATTGATTGTATTTTTCAAAGCAGCCTCAATCAGTAAATCAATTCATTCAATCACTAATTCATTCATTCATATACCAAATCAATCAGTCAATCAAGCAACTAGTCAATCAACAAACCTGGTCTTCTTCCATAGCATCTGTGCCCTCTCCTTCAACCTCAAACATGACTTTCATCTTCTCATATTCCTCTTGTTCTTTCCTCTTCTTTTCCAGCCTTATCTCTTCTTCTCTGGCTGCCTTGATTAATTAATTATTAATTAATTAATTTATTTATTTATTCATTTGCTCACTAAACCAATCCCAAAAAAGATACAAACATATACAATACAGAAATACTATAAAAGATCCAAAAATTAAAAAATATACAATATAAAACAAGATACAGAAATACTTACTTGCTCTTCCTCCTCTTGTTTTTTCTTCAACTCAGTTCTCTTCCTTTCTTCTTCCCTCATTTCAACTCTTGCCTTCTTATCTCTCCTTTCTTGCTCCATGGCCTACAATTTCAGATAAAAATTATTATAACCTAACTTATGTTAAAAGTGTGTATAACTATTGTGCTATAAATCTTTTATGGCCGTATAAAGCCGTTATTCTAATGACAATATCATCATTATAATATATAAAATGAGTAAGTTGAATAATGAAAAACCTCTCTTTGAGCCTTTTTTTCTGCTTTTTCTTCAAGTTTTTTCAATTTTTTGGCCCCAACTTTGCCCATTTCTTTCAATGTTTCTAGGTCATCAGCATTGCCAGTATTTCCATCACCATCCTCATCTTGAGAAGTAGAAATGATTTTAATGAGTTAGAGTCTAAAAATATGTAACAGTAGAAAGTTTCATATAGAAAATCCTCTCAAATTTGAGGATAAGAATTTGTTTGAGCAATAAATTAAACATTAACAATGAATTTAAAATGGTTTAAAAATAAAAACTGGGAAATTTTAAAAATGAAACTTCTGTAATTATTTCTCTCATTTCCGTCATCCTCTTCGGAAAGGTTATCATTGTTATTGTCAGCTGCAAGCAATCTCTGTCTCAATCTTGCCCTGGCCCCACCCCTCATAACAACTCGTTGCTGATTGGCTGGCCGGTTAATGGCATTTGTTGCCGGTGATGCTGCTGGCTTCGATTCTGATTTGGAAAAAAATTACTTATCAAAAGATTTTAAAATTTAAATGAATGAATAAGCATGGCTCACAAGAACATGACTTAAAAAGCCCTTTTTGAGCTTTAATTAATTTATTTTATGTTTTAATTTTTCAATAAATATAAAATACAAATTAAGCCATTGAGAATTAAAACACAACTTCACATAGCGTATTAATTATTAAATGAATTATAAATGTAATTAATGTAAATGAATAAAATGACTGCTAAAATTTTTAAATTGAAAATAATATAAAAATAACATATTATAATATAAAATCATATGTTATCAATTTGATTTGATTGATGACATTTCAAAATGAAGATCATTCAAAACTAACCATTTGTAAAACTCTTCAGAAAGAAAATGACAAACACAAAGACGCATATCAAAATTAAAATGGCGATGATCAAAATTAAATCCATTATTTAAAGTTATTTAATAATAATTTACAAATGAATTTTAACACGAAAGACACGAAGAGATATTAGAGGCAAGACATTAAAAGTAAACTTCACCAAAATGTTAAAAGTAAACTCTAGTTAATACTAATCAAAATTCCGCCGATTTTTTAATCATGAAAACAAACTTTAAAAAATATTTTTGTCAATTAACACTCCTAAAAGTTGTCTTTCTCTGTATAAATTTATTTAATAGGCGAATTTTTAAGAGTAGGTGCCTTGAAATGACCCTTTCCTTGGATTGTCCAGAGGGCCCCTTTGTAAGAAGCCAAGCCCTGATCATTTATTTTCAAATCCGGTTGAATAGATTCCCAAACTTTCTTCTTAGCATTTAACTGTTCATCTGGCTCACCTACCAAACAAAATAAATTAAAAATCCAACATTTTTATTAAAAATGAGTAGTAAGACAACTAACCGGAGTACCCTTCAACTGTAACTCTTTCTCCAATTAGAACATGAGCAGGTGGTTCGATAATTTCAACTTTTTCAGAGGTGCTGGCACACATAATCATCCCCTCAGACATCACACCTCTCATTTTAGCTGGCTTCAAGTTTGTCAGGAAAACTGCAAATCTGTTCTGCAACTGAGTTTATGAGATATATTGCTGCATGTAGTGATAAATTAAATAATAAAATTTTAGTATTGGATGAAGCGAAAGTGAGATTAGCAAAAACATAGAAATAAATGATTATGAAAATCAGACATATAAAAATGTCTGAACCTCTTCAATGGGAACATGTTTCACCAAGCCACTGACAACTGTTCTGTTCTTTCCCTCTCCTAAATCAACCTGATATTTTCATGAAATAATAAAATACAAAAAAATGTTTATGATGAAAAAATGTTTTCATAAAAAGCTATAAAATTTTGCAATAGGAACCTGTTCAACATACAGAGTGTCAGCATCAGGATGTTTGGACACAGAAACTATTTTACCAATTTTCATGTTCAACTTTGAAACATCAACCACAGCACTCTCAGAACTTTGAGCAACTTTTTCTAAGACGAAATCACATATTTAAATCACATTTTTTGAACATTTTATACTTTTGAAAAATGAAAATAAAAACGATAATTTTGCAACTAGTTACCAGTTTTAGCTTGAGTCTTCTGAACATTAGATTCCTTCTCAGCTTTTTTGACTGGTTGTGCCTTAATTTCTGTTTTTGGGGTCTTGCTTTGAGCATTTTTTATTGATCCAACTACACAACTACTGACATCTTTCTTTGGCAACACACTTGTAAAAGTATTGGCTGAATATGAAAACTGCATTGATGGAGGCATAGGAACTTGGACAACTGGAAAAAAGATTTTTTCAAGAAATTAGATCTAAAAAATATTAAAAAATTAAAATATTGTCTAAAAAATAATTTAATTATAGAATAACTTTTTTATTTAATCAAAAAATTTTAGATTAATTGCAAATTGAGCAGAAGATCATATTAACAATTATAACAAGCCACCTCCATTTTTGGTTTCTGCTTCAATTAGTCTGTTTCTCAACAAAATGACTTCTTGCTTCAATCTTTTGTTCTCTTCCTGATATTTAAGCTCTTCCTGTGCACAAAGACTAGCCACTGATTTGATTATTATGTTGTTAAATTTAATCAATTTAATATAGTGATAGTAAATTTGAAAACAAAATAAAAAATGCAGTGGGGAAAAACGTGGCGGCAACTGAAATCGAAAAGGATGAGTATGAAACTGTTGTTTGAGATGTTACATCAAATTTTCTTAATAACCGGCAACTTTTCTGGCCTGCGACAGCTGCTGTTTCAATTGAATTAACAGAGATTCTATTTGAACGGACTTCTCAAGAAGTTTTGGGACAGTGGCCGCCATTTTAAGCACTAAAAGTTGATTTAACTTGTAATGACGATCAACTAAGAAATTAGCTCCATGTAAATAATTCGTTTCATATTGACCAATTCAATTCATTCAAATGTGATCTCAAGCAAATAAAAACCAACAATATAAGACACAAATACAGTGTAAAATAGAATTTTTATAATTTTTATTTTTAATTTTTTGTTAAAAACTTATAAAATGTTTGTTTTTATTAACCTTTTAATAGCTTTAAACACTAACATCAAGCAAACATGGAAAAAATTGCAAAATATTTTGGTTTCGTAGTGCACGAACTTCAATATTTTTATAATGTAAAAAAATGATTAGATCGCAAATAATAAATCTCTCCCAAGATTTAATTTAATAATCTCGTACAAAAGTTTCATTTTAATGCAATTTAATTGTTAATTTGAATCGCCGATTTTATTTGAAATTGAAGTTTAACTCAATAACTATCTTCCTCTGTAAGTGTAATTCCCAAATTTATTCACTGTCAAGAATGCCTGTACCAAAAAGTCCAAAATCAACAAAATGTTACGTCCCGGTACATTTAATCGGGTAAGGTAGCCCAATTTGTTTATGTTGAGATGTTGACTTTATTTAAATTATATTGATATAGAATATAGATTCATTATAATCATAATGATTGTTATGATTTATTTTATGATTACATTACAAATGATGATTGATTAATTAGTTTTTCCTTAAATTTAAATTCAACCTTAACTCATCTCATTATATTAGAAATAAATAGTAATGTTATTGTTATTAATTTTAATATTATTTATATTTTCTAATTATATTACCTTTTATTACCAAAAGCTACTTGGATGTCTCGAACATAGTTGAAGGTCGACCTGTACAGAAATCTGACCTGACAGTTACCCATTACTCCATCAATCATCCAAATAGTTACCATGTCAAGGTCAACTACCATAGAAATCATACTCTGTGCTATAGTGAAACAAAAAACAAGAATAATTTAAATATTACTAATACTAATAAAAGTAATAACAATAATAAAAAGTACCTTGATATTGAACCTGATACTTCTGAACGAGACATTTATGTTACAGAATCTAATACTGACACAATCATCGTCGACGGAAGAGACCACCAAGACCCTTTAAATCTATATGAGGAATGTGTTTTTGTAAGTGGAGTCTCATTTAGTTTGTGTGAATGAATGTGGGATGGTAAAAAATGGTTAAGATGCAATACATAGTTCTGCTGCTATAGAGAATGCAACTGAATGCAAATAAAACCCTGTTTATATATATATATATATATATATATATATATATATATACATATATATGTGTGTGTGTGTGTGCGTGTGTGTGTGTGTTCGTGCGTGTATTTGTGTGTGTTGGGTTTAATTTCAAAATCAATTTGATCACAATAGGATAAAACTTCTTTCATATCCACACAATTAGGCTCCGAATAATGTCACTATCATCAATATTGAACCTGACACTATAGAAGTTAAAGTATGTATATTGTATTTTTATTATTGTAAATATTATTATTTACTTTACTTTTGCTGTTTTATATTTTTTTAAATAAAAAAAATTTTAGATGGAAGATGAAGAAATTGATACTGTTGAACAAGATGAAACGGTTTGGTTCGAAAGACATTTTATAAAATTTGATTGATTGATTGGTTGAATAATTGATTTGTTGAATAATTGATTGGTTGAATAACTGGTTGATTGAATGATTGATTGATTGACTGACTGATTAGCATACAATCCTTTTATAAGATTGACTACAAAGTTGAAGAAAACCCTGATTATATGTCGCCAGAAGAGGTGTGCTACATTTTAAATTTCAATAATTCAACACTATATAATGATAATAATAATAATAGATCCTTTAAATTACAACAGCAATACTGACTATACCACGTAATACGAAAATTATAACTTAATACTACTTATAATATTAATACCATATAATAATTATAACAATACTACAAAGCATTAATTACAACTCACAGTAATGTTAACAATACAACAAAATCGGTAACTACAATGCATAAATTGTTTGTTTAGGTATCTGTAGAAAGTTCACACACAGTGCATCCAACAGTAGAGACATACAGATCTATCTCACATGTTAGCATATAAGACTTTCATCTATCCTTCAAATTAATTACTTAATTAGAAAATAATATCATTTGTATGTTTATTTCCATTATATTTTGTTGTATTTTGTTTAAAAATTATTGATATTTCCACTAATTATTTTAAAAATGAAGTCTCCCTCGAACATATACAACCCACTAACCACAGCCAGTCAGTGCAACGGGGCATCATAGACATTGGTTAAGCAAGCAAAGCCATCAAAAAATATAACTTTCACAAATTATATTCAAATCTCTTCATCATTTTCCTCTCCTTAGGACCACAGCTATTTCGCAAGTTCATTCACGATAGAGCAGAAAATTAGGCAGATGCGGCTGATGGCCAAAAATTTGAAAAAAAGTTACAGAAGAAGGCTAATTAAATACGTGCATCTCGATATGGCTTACAAGGTGATGAAGAAGAAATTAAGGATGAGTAAGGAGCTTAATGAATATCTGATAAAAAGCCTTCGTTGTTTTCGGGTTTGTGACTGTGTGTGTGTTTGTGTGTGTGTATTTGATAATTTAAAGATGATAATAAAAAATGTGGCTAGTTTCATTAAAATGTTTCTAATACTTCCTATATGATATAATTTACTATAATTAACTTTAATTTTCTCTTTCAGAACGATGAATTCAGCTGGGCTGATAGCGAAGATGATGACTAGATTGAATGAGCAACTTAATCGCATATAACCTTGAAAAAACAGTTTCGAACACACACACGCACATATATATATATATACACACACATATATATAAATACACATACACCTATATGTTTTTGTATTTGTTTGCATAAAAATTTCAATGCGCTAACTTTTAGTTTTACTTCGACTAGTTAGTGATGCAAAAGTTTCTTTTGATTAGTGACAAAAATATTTATTTTCGGGTTTTATATAAAATTTTAAATGACTTTTTCAAATAGATGACCTCAAATATAATATTACTCAGATGATAATACATTAATATACCTAACGATAATATAATGTCATTATAACGATAATGTCATTTCGGCTAAAACTCGTCAGCAATAGTGTTGTCATCACTGACTGACTGAACAAGAGAAAAAATGAAATTAATAACGAATTTGAGATTGAGAGTTGAAAAATTACACTTGAATTAAAATTCACGTGAAAAATATAAACAAAACATTAAAGAACATAAGAAACACACGCATACACACACAAACACGTACACACACAGACATATACACACACGTACACACAAAAAAATCTTGTATAACCAACTCAAATATATCATGTACGAAAATAGAAACGTGTATAATGTAAAAAGTATGTAAACTCAGAAACAATGTCTCCACTAACTACATTACAAAATAGAGTAGAAAAATGTAATTATATATATATATACACATATATATACACAGTATATGATCAAGCAAAAAGACTTAACAAATTAATAAATTAACGAATAAAAAATTAAACACATCAAAAAGCAACTCATATAAACATGGCAAACTTACAAAAAATATAAACTGTAAAAAACTATACATATGTATATAGATATATATGTATATATGTGTGTGCGTGTGTATATATATTTATGTATATGCAATTATAGATGAAAATCACAGCATGTTCGGCGTTAGTTAGCTTTCAGTTTAATTTTTTGATCCTTCTAGAGGTAGATCATAGATTATTGTCAAGTTTCTTGAGTTCTAAACCAAAATTTTTATTTATTTTAAGCATGATAGAACAAAAAAGTTTTTTATTTTCGTCATTCCTATACCATCTTCACAAAGTTCAAACTAACTGCAACGCTTAACATGCTGGGATTTTCATCGACAATTGCATTTCTGACAGTCTTAATCCAATATATATATAACACATATATGTATATAAATAATATATAAATATTTTTATACGTATCGTTTGATTGTATTCTTTATGGACTAGTATATACACAAACATGTATAATGTATGAATAGTTATATAGAAATAGAAGAAAGCACATCGAAACCTAAATAAATATTTCTTTTTACCTATCTCTCTTTCTCTCTCTCTATCTATTTATCTGTATTTGTAAAACTGTGCATAAATATTTGTATATATAACATGCAACTATGTCATCGTGTATAAATGTATGTAACAATTCAATTTTATTTATTGTGTGTGTGTGTGTTCAAGAACGTATGTATACAGAGACAAAATACACAATATGGATGCATGCATGTAGGTATGTATGTATGTATGTAATGTTTGTAATGTATGTATGTATGTGTGACTAATACAAAAACATACACACGAGAAAAATACAAAAACGTACAGAGAGAAGAAATAAAAGACAGCCAAAAACTCAAAAGTAGATCTGTTAAGACATGCAACAAACACACCCACCATCTCCTTCTCTCTCTCTCTCTTTCACTCTCTATCTCTCTCCTTCTCCCTTTCTTTCTTACACTCACTCAGATTTTTTTTACAACTTTACGTTACATTTAAATTATTTGAAATTAATCAAATTAGAGGGAGGAGAGAGAGAGAGAGAGAGAGAGAGAGAGAGAGAGAGAGAGAATGAGAATAAAAAACAACACAGCAAAAAATGGACGCAGTAATCATCACTATATCACCAGATCAACTTATTTCACTACCATCTTCACTCTATATCAATGATATCATGATATCATCACATCAAACGCAGATAAAAACAATGATAGCACATGATATATCTTCATTGTATCATCATAAATACGTACGTATGTATGTATGTACGTATGTATATATATATATATATATATATATATATATATATATATATATATATATATATATATATATATATATATATATATATATACATAGACACATGATTTCATCTCCTCCAGATATTATCATCATCATCACTTTAGAACGAATAAGATGAAGAGGACGATGAAGACAAAGATTGACACAAATAGGAAGATTATTGCAAGCCAAGACTTCCAGGAGGCTAAAAAATTTAAATATATCAAGACAAATTATGATAATTAGATAAATTATGATAATTAGGTTAGCAATATCAGTAAAATACCTCAATTATATTTCTCTTTGTATATTGAAGAAGTTCATACTTACATAAGTAAATTATGATGAATCTAAAATAGAAATAACCTTTTGACATGTGCATAGCTTTGTAGAACTTTTTAAACAGAAGACTGCATGGTCTAGAGCCAATGTTATTCGTGCTATTCAGTATGTTTGTCGTATCATCAAGCATCCTATAATTCAAATAATTAATTATAAAGTAATAATAATTATTATGATTATAATTAATGTTGTAATAACTGTTAATAATTATAACATACACAGTTTGTTCGTCTTGTTGAGGGCTTATTTCTCTCGTGCTGTTTGAAACCTCTCGTGCATTCTGTTCAATCTGTCATTCATTCATTCATCTTGTCATTCATTCATTCATTCATCTATCAATCAATTCAATCATTCATTTATTCAATCAATCATTTGTTTGTTAATTCATTCATTTTACCAACCCCCATCCATATATTATTTCAACATGTGAACTCATCTAACTATCTAATTTGTAATTTATTAGCCAATCATCAACTAGCCAGTCATCAACCGACCAATCAGCAAACAGACCTCAAGTCTCAGGCACTGGCCGACACCATTATACTCCCTATCGGCTTGCTCATCAATGGCATCGGGTTCGTTCTGCAGTCTGCTGTACTTACTGCTATTGGCACAACTTACACTACTGCTGCCACTGTTAATGTTGTTGCTGTTGTTGCCGTTATTGCTGTTGTTGTTGTTGCTGCTGCTGTTGGCATTACTGCTGTTGTTGTTGTTGTAAATTCTGGAGGTGCGAGTGAAAACTGAGGTCTGGGATGGGGAATTTTGTTTAAATTATACTAACAAAAAAGAAACAACAATATTAATAAGAGGAAGAATAATAACTTTCACCTCTTTTAATAGCGAGGTGGTTTCTTTTGATTTTGGTTGTGGATCATTCATCTGATCACGAATTTCCTAAAGCGGTAGTAAATAAACTTATGTTAAAAATATGGCAAACTCTATTTTTAAAAAGCTACTAAAAACTATGCCAAGAAATATTAATAGAAACACACGACTCTGTATTCAAGTCACAAACTATCAAAAATATTATTGACAGCAGTAGTATTGTTAATGTTTAACTCTAACTTTAACAGATTTTCTGGTAGTATCAATAAAGATCTTTCTATCTTTCAGCTCCGATGATGCTATTTTAAACTTCTTCCAATTTTTCTCAACAATGCGTTTGAAAGCAATTTCATAGAAGAGAATAAAAAAAACTATTAAGGTAATAAATTACATTACACTAGTTGAATAAAAGAAAAATATGAATATAAAATGAAAATCCAAATAAAAATTGAACATCATTCACAACTATAATAATATCCATTCAAAAATTAGATATATATCATAATAATATATTTAGGTAAGACCTCAGCTCTCCACACATATTAGTTAGTAAAGTTAGTGAAAGGATATTTATAGTTTCATCCAGATCTTCTAAATCCCACTCAATACTTCTCAAACAGTTTTTCAATTCATTTGTGGTCCAATCATATTCCTCCTTTGAACATAGCGATGGCTCGTTTGTCAGGTCACACCATCTGTAAAATAAATTAATCGTCATGTCGATCGTTCGCTGGACCTCCCTGGAGTAAAAATTAGAAGATTGAAAAAGTTAGGATAGCATACCAAAATTTTTATTTATAAGATTTTCATAGAATAAATATCAACTTACTCCCTAACGACAAAAAACGGATCCTCCATTTTGTTCAAACAATAATTATTTTAACAAATTAGTTAATTAACTCAACGATTAATTACATTTTCACACTAAATTGGACGAAAAAGATACAAACTGGGCGACCATTTAATTTTTTATTTATCTCAGCAAGCTGAGGACGCGTTCTTGAGCTCAGAAGCATTTATACCATTTAAAATTAAAAGTTAAACACTAAATAAATTGCAAAGTACACGAAAGACGATAACTAAGAAAGGAGTAAGATGATAGAATATATCTATAAATGATACTAATGATTGAATGATGATAATTATGAATGATAACAACGTTCATTTTGATGATAATGTTGAGTTTGATAATGATTTGGACGTGACGATAACAGTGGTGATGATGAGGGTGAAAATGATGGTTATGGTGAAGAAAG
>NW_008704349.1:679976-684976 GCF_000326865.2 Helobdella robusta | reverse complement strand
CGCCAAAACCATACAAAGAATCATCATCATCTTCAACTACTACTACCACTACCATTAACAGAAGTGGTAGTAGTTTCAGCAGTAATAGTAGTAGTAGCGGTGCTAGTAGTAGTAGCGGTGGTGGTAGTAGCAGTAGTAGCGGTTACGGCGGTAGCTTCTACAAGAATGAACAAAGTAGCAAAGGTTAGTTAGTTAGTTTGAGTATCTTAAAGTAACTTGCTTAGTTATTTTTAGCACCGTCATCATCACGATCATCATTTTTACTAAAATGATCATCACCATCATCATCTTTACTACAACCATCATCACCATCATCATCTTTACTAATACCACCATCATCATCTTTACTAAAACCATCATCATCACTATCATCACCGACATCATCGTCGTCGTCGTCCTCATCAGCAGCAGCGAGATCCGGCCAGCCGAAATATTCTTACCAAAGAAACTCCAAAGGGCCTTGCGGGATTGCAGATGCGGCCATGAATGGCACCTTTGTCGTTCTGGAGAATACCGGAAGAAAGGTGCTTTTGATGTCTTTGCTGTTCATACATTTGAGTAGGTATTCAATACAATACAATACAATATACAATAAAATACAATACAATGCAATGCAATGCGATACAATACAATATACAATACAATACAATATACAATACAATATAATACAATACAATCTAATACAATACAGTATAATGCAGCCAGAGACTTTCAACACGGCGTCATTTGTTTGACAATAATAATAAAGATAATAATAATAATAATAATAATAATAATAATAATGATGGTGATGATGATGATGACGATGATGATAGGAGGAAAACATCGGACAGTGGACGGTGAAGAGGATTCTGAGCGATGTAGAAAGCTTGGAGTATGTTCTCCAACCGAACGTCTTCATCAAGCCTAACACTACTATCAGGGTGGGGCGTGTGAACTTGAAAAAAAATCTTATTAATAATAATGGAAGCACTGCTTTTATTCAATCAAATAACATCTATAATGGCAATAATCAATATAATGAAATTAATTTAAAATAATAATGATGATATGTTGAAATCAAAAATATTATAATAATAATGAAATTATTGAAATCAGCAGTCTACTTCGCTCATCACTTTATACAAATGGGTACTAATAGAGAATGTTAGTTTAGAAAAGAAAGGTTCATACAATACTCCTATCGCAATATATTGAATATGATATAAATAATAATAAGAATAATAATAATAATAATAACAACAACCTAAGATCTGGAGCCTGGGTTCGAAACCCTCCACTGCCTTATACTCCGACATTGAGTCTGAACTAACCAGCTGGGGTGTGGCCGACAACGTTGTGACCAAACTGATTGCCCCGAATGGAGAGGTTTTTTATGATCTTTTTTTGGGAACTATTTCCGGTTTTTTGTGGGTGATATTTTATATAGGTTGATATTTACGCATTGATGTTGTTTGTTTTTTTTGCCGGGGTTTTTTGCTTCTTGTTTGGGGTTGAAATTTTTGAGTAGTTTGTTTCGGATCGATGCATAGTTATTTATAATCTTTTTTTAGGGGTGTTTTTTTGGTTTTATGGGGTTTAATTCTTAAAACTAATTTTGTTTTTGTTGTTGATTTTATTTTCGCGATTAAACTTTATAAAAGCAAGAGTCATTTTTTGAAAATTTGAAAATAATGAATGAAATATTAACACAGGAAAGAGCCTCTTACGTTCAGAAAGTCGTCCAGTGAATCAACTGACCAGCCAACCAACCAATCAATCACTCAATCAATCACTCACTCAATCACTCAACCAATCAAATAATCAACCAACCAATCAATCAATCAACCAATCAATCAACCAGCTATTGACAGAAAAAACAAACACAAAATAAGTGTAACAGCTTAGTAGCACGCATACACAAATGTATGTCTTTAAATAAAATGTAAATGATAAATATTGTCATTAATGACCGTTCTTAATTGTTTAAATATTAATTCATGCTAATTTATGCTAATTTATGCTAATTTATGTTGAATTATGAAGTAAGTTTATTTATTACTTTAGCGTATATTTCATTCATTTATACATGAATTTCATTTTCGCACACACACACATCTGACTTATCAGCACGTTTTAACCTATGTTAAGTAAGTGTATTGGTGATATTGTATTTTTTCGTTTTGTGTATGTACCTATATAACAAAAAATGTATGTAAATGAAGAGAGAGAGAGAGAGAGAGAGAGAGAGAGAGAGAGAGAGAGAGAGAGAGAGAGAGAGAGAGTGAGAGAGTAATAGATTTACTCATTTCTTTGATTGACAGAAAGTAGTATAGTTAAGTTTTTGCTGTCTCCAATGTAGTACCTGCTGCTAAAAACTATCTTTCTGATTGTCGTATTGAAAATTTAATTTTTTTTAAACATCTTTCGATTTGAAATTCTGAAAAAGATGACCTTTCTTCTTGCTCCCTGTGTCAAGTCTGAAGAAAAAGCACAGGCGAGCCCTTGCTGCTGTGAAAGTGACAAGAAAATTCATTTTGTGGATGAGATTTTTTCGAATTTTCAAAAATTTTTTGCCAGGAAAAAAATTAGATGTTCAACATTCTTGAAAGTTTTTACAGGTGTAAGCCAAAACATTTGAGATTTGATTGATCATTTCTATTAATTAATTAATTAATTAATTAATTATGTGATCAATTAATTAGTTATTTAATTATTTAATTGAGTAATTAATTTAAAAGTTCTTTTAAAGGTTGCGTAGTTTTGGTGTTATAAAGTTAGTTCATGTTTTAAGGCTTTGAGCTAATATGTCAGTATCTATGTTATTCTTACCAATTTCTCTTGGTTATTCAATTTATTACGATTAATTATAAATGAATGTTTATTAATTAGAAATAATGATGATTAGTTGTTAGTCGAAATTTTTTCATCATTTAATTGAATCTGGTTTTATTTTGTTTCGCAGTCTTTTTTTCTGTTTTTGCTTAATGTTACAAGCAAATAAAATATTTTAAAATATCATTTCTCGTTCGTTCGTTCATTCATTCTTTTGTTCATTAGTTTGTTTATTTGTTCGTTCGTTCATTCGTTCGTTCGTCCGTTCATTCATTCGTTCGTCTATCTGTTCGCTGGTTCATCCGTTCGTTCACTTATTGTTTATATTATGCAGTCATTATTTGACAATTTTTATGTTATTATATTTGTTCAAGACTATTATTTATCTATGCATTTACGTTCGTCATCATAAAAATACATATACAGTACAGTACGTATAGAGTACACAGTTGTTTCAAGCATCATTTTGTTCTGCAGATGTATTTTAAAACTGTCCTAACTGACTAATCTGTCAATAGCTAACAAAATCATCCTCAAATAACTAATAAAAAACAATAAATAGTAATAATAATTAAATAAATAATAAGAATAAAAAGATACTGTACGCAAATTATGGATATTCCAAGTATAAACTTGCCCGGCGTTGGCGAAGACAGTGGGGTTGTGCCCGAGATAAAGCTATCGTCGTACGACAAAAATGATTTGGATTATCAGATGAAGAGTGCTTCTAGTTATTCCGCCGACCTTTCCTGGTTATTTCAATTCTTAATTGCAATAAATTATATATTTTAATATGATTAATTTCTATTTCTCTTATAGAATAATAATAGAACTAATAGAACATCCAACAATAAAAGATAATTAATATTCAGGTCAGTTAGACCTTTAAGTGTGGTAGATGAATCATTTGTACCGAAACTCGAGGACTTGAGACACACACACTGGAGTTCCTTCAACGAAATCGTTAAAGGTTTTTTTTAGTATTGTAATCTGTTTCGTTTCGTTATTGATCTCGTCTCATTTCGTTAATGTTTATGTGTTTGGAGTATGTAATATAGATTCAATGTCTGTAACTTCAACAGTTGTATTTTTTCCAACCAATCAACCAACCAACCAACCAACCAACCAACCAACTAACCAACCAGCCAACCATCCAACCAGCCAACCAACCATCCAACCAACCAACCAACTAACCAACTAACTAACCAACCATCCAACCATCCAACAAACCAACCAACCACCCAACCAACAAAGGACTGAACGTGTACAGTGGCGAGAGGGATGACCACTTCCGGCCGCACGGATACGGCACTCAGCAGTATCCCAACGGCGACGTGTACATCGGAAAATTCGAGAAGGGAGTAAAATCTGGACGAGGGAGTTATGCATTCTACGACGGATCCGACTACGCTGGCGAATGGATGGACGGACGGAGATACGGACGCGGTACGATGCGCTATTCCGACGGTTCTCGGTATTCCGGTGATTGGGAGAACGATTTGAAGCACGGCTGGGGCAAGTATGAATTCGCAAATGGCGACATATACGAAGGATTGTTTGAGAAAGATCGCATGCACGGATATTGCGGGATCTACAGCTTCGCAAAGCCGAGCTACCTCTACTACGTCGGCCCGTTTAAAGATAACAAAATACATTGGAAGGACTGCGTCGGATTGGGGCATGGGAAGTTGTACGCCAGTAACAAAGTGGCGACAGTTGAGAGGATGATCTACGCGGACAAACATCAAAATTACTCGGCCCAGACGGCTGTGGAAGATTTCTTGGAGGAGATGAACGATGAAGATGATGACTTCATCAAGTCGAACGAGTACGTGACCGGCACCTCCAGTCTGATTAAGAACAGTTTAAATATGTGATCAGGTGTTGGAGTTGTTCGGTTGCTGGTCTTGTGCTTCAGCACTTGCTGCTACCCTCTCATTGTTATTCCATTGTCCCTAATTGTAATTTTCTTCTTTTATTTTAACTGTTTGTTGTCTTATTGTTTATAAGCGATATTGTGACATTGTTAAAATGATTTCATTTTGATTTGAATCTAAATTATGAATGGCTCTGAGATGTGCGTCTGTATGTGATTTGGTTATTTTCATTTCAAAGATGCTAGCTGAAATGTTCCACACAAAATTTTTTGGCCTATTCGAACCTCTTTTCGATTAAAAATAAAATTC
>NW_008704349.1:667476-674976 GCF_000326865.2 Helobdella robusta | reverse complement strand
TGCTAACAGAGGCAGCAATACACAAAGCCCTAAAGATCGAGGAGGTCTGCGAGGCCGAATGCATGATCACCACCTTCCAAAACGCTTACTTCTACACTGACTCTTTCGACGATGCCAAACTCAAGCTAAGGTTTCATTGATAATCTAAATTTTTGTATACTCTTTTTCAAATTTTTAACCAATGCATAGCTCCCGAGCCAGCCATTTTTAATCATCTTCATTTTCATCCTCATCCTTCTTATGAAAATAATGATTATAAATATTGGTGGTAATATTATTATAAATATTATTCTACCAACTTTTATTTTTGATCTTCCCCCACTTTCAGAGAATTTGCCAGAACGTTGGAGAGGCCCTTCGATCTGGAGTACGACCCTTACACGCAGTGCACTAAGGTACTCCTACCTCACAGATCAGTGCTGAACAACCTGGCAATCATCCAGGATAAACTGTTCAACTTGTCGAAAGCTTTGAAAAAAATTCCCGCTTTCGCTTGAAAACGCGGCGAGGAAGGCCCTGGTTAAGGGGGAAGAGGCCCTAGCTTCATTAAGATTGGCCCTGGACCATTGAGAGTGAGACATGGTGGTATTGAAATGGGCCTTGCTAGGGTATCACGTCACACCTGGTGATTTTTTTAAATTTCTGTCGTGATTATTAATTAAGAGAAGAGAAAGAGATGGAGACGGAAAGGAAGAGACGGAGAGAAAGAGAGAGAGAAAGAGAGATGGAGTAATTTCAAGAGGAGAAGAGCAATGATGATTAAGAATGACCATCAGAACGATGGCGGACATGTGGTGATCGCAAGAACAACTTTGATGGTAACGATACAAACAATGCTCATGATGATGATGATGATGACGACGAAGATGATGATGGTGATAGTAATGATGATGGTGGTCATAGTGATGATAATGATGACGACGACGATGATGATTAATTAAGGATTCAGTTAAGTTATAACACGGTAGACAAGTTCGTTTTAATATAGTTTCGTTCACTATCCTTTAAAAGATCATCTGATAAGTAGGAATATAAGTTTAATTGACAATTATAGCAACAACAACAGCAACAACAACAACATTAATATTTACAATGATAAAATGGAAACACCTATGTTGATGGGAACATTCATCCTTTGATGACAATTTTATTGCAACATGCATCACGATTCGGCTATACGTAAAATACATACACACAAACAAAGTAGAGATGATGATGATGACAATGATGATGACGATGATTTTGAACTCATAGTGATTAAATTCACTTTTAAATTGCGATATCAAAGTCCTATATTGTAAATACGAGTGTAATTAAATTGTCTTAAAATATGGAATATATTATATTATTGCTACTATTTGATTTATACAAAGATATCACATGCATATACACATACACATACACACACGCACACATACATATGCACACACACATACACACACATTTTAGTTATTTTAAATCGTTATCTTATAAAAGAACAACTGCATGTTAGATAAGATTTAACTGAGAGAATAAACTCAAATCATTTCTTTATTAAAAAATAAGGCTTCTAAATATCAAAAATACAAACACAGACACAAACGCAGACAAACACACACACAGACAAATACACACACACAGACAAATACACACACACACACACACACAGACTAACACACGCAGAGTATATATGATCATATTTGAAGACACTTTGATTTATTATAGTAAAACAGAATGATACGTGAAACGACGCATTTTGATCTGAAATTCGTTGCAATGAACACTTCGTTTGGAGGATTTATAAAATAAATATATAATAATGACGAGGATAATAAAAAATATTATGTAAAATAAATATATAATAATAACGAGGATAATAAAAAATATTATATAAAAAAAATATATAATAATAACGAGGATAATAAAAAATATTATATTTGTAAATCGTGAGAAACATGCAAGAGGCGTAGTGCAATGCAATGAATAAACATGAGGTAAAAATGGAAAAAAAATAAAATAATATGATGGAAGATAAAATGGAAGAAGCACTCGTATATGGAGAGAAAGAAAATTAAATAGAGAGAGAGAGAGTGAGGAAAAGAGAGAGTGGAAGAGAGACATAGAGTGACAGAAAAAGAGGCAGAAACTGAGAAGAACACACACGCACCACGCATAAGCACACAAACTTCTCCTAAAAAAACAACCAAATCAAATCTTGAGAACCCGAAGAATCCAATCTGAAAAGTTGATGGGTAGAATGGAGCAGAGAAATATGGCAGTAGCAGCGCCGGTGCCAACGGGATAATAAGGATTGGGATTTCTATCCGTTACAGCCTGGTGCACAACCTCAAAAACCGGATTCAAATCCGCCTGACACTTTGTAGTTTTGGCTCGAAACTCTCTCTGGATCTTCTGGTAGAGGTCGCGGTCTTGTTCTGAGAGGTCAAGGTTGTTCGACTTGCGTTCTTCTTCCAGGAGGTTCCACTGCGTCTGGCATCTTTCGTCGAGATATGATCTGTCTAGACCAGCTGTGTTGTGTGTGTGCGCGCGCGTGTATATATACATATATATGTGTGTGTGTATGTAAGTGTGCGTGAATGTATGTGTGTGTACATACAAAATACGTGTGCGTATGTGCTAATTTTTAAGTGCCTGGGATAATTAGATTAGACTGAAAAAGCGAGTGGTTAAAATGAATATTAATGAATAAAGACATCAAACTGGCTGTAAAATAGATTACACACACACACAAACACACTCTCTCTCTCGCGCGCGTACTCACACACACACGCACACACACTCGCCCAAAAAATACAAACACACAAAAATATATATAGATAACACATCTACATTAACTACTACATTAGCAAACTGCCGTGTCTATGTGAGAAGTTAATTACGTGAGATTTACTGCAAATCATACAACGTCAAAAACAACGAGTGTTATACAATGACATTTACACAAACACACATACATTCATTCATACTTACGTAGGACACAAATACATTCAAACAAACTCGTGCATACACAAGTACATTCACATGCTTGTGTTATTTTCACAGCACGTTTCAAACTATTTAATATTATAATATTATATTATAGGTTATTGACCTGATATGAAATTTCACATTGAACAACTGACTAACCCATCAACTAATGACTTATTCACCCAACCAACCAACCAACCAACCAACAAACCAACCATCCAAACCATCCAATCAATCAACCAACCAACCAACCAACCAAACCAACCAACCAACCAACAAACCAACAAACCAACCAACCAGCCAACCAACCAGCCAACCAGCCAACCAACCAACCGACCGACCAACCAACCAACCAACCAACCAACCAACCAACCAGTAACAAAGCCAGATGGTTGAATAACGCATACTTTTACACCATCATCATATAATTCTTGCCTGAGACAGTCTGATATGGTATTCAGAGCTGATTTGCAAGCTGAATACCCGGACATATTTGGTAGGTGCATGCTAGCTAGGATGAATTGTGTGTATGTATGCATGTTTGTATGTATTTGTATGTATGCCTGTACGTGCGTGTCTGTTTTTCTTCTGTGTCTGGATGTATGTGTGAATGAATGCATGTACGTGTGCGTGTGTGAGTGCGTGCGTGCGTGTGTGTGTGTGTGAGGATAACAAAAAAATAAAAATAAAACCTGTAAGACTTGATATGTTAATGATTCGACCTTTGGATTTCTTCAACAACGGCAAACACCTCCTTGTTAGGTTCAGTGTGCCCAGTATATTGGCCTCTATATATCTCCTATAAACCTGTAAAATATTTTATTATTATTATTATTATTATTATTAATTAATTATTATTATTATTGTTGTTGTTGTTATAAAATAATAATAATAATTATACCTCGATTGGCATTAACTCAACACTAGCGATGTAATTGGTCACCGCTCCGTTATTTATAAGGGCCCATAATTCTAAATAAATTATGATAATAATATAAACTATTTTTAATATGTTATATTATATATTTATAATGGTATATAATAGTAATTAATATTTATAATGGTATATAATAATAATTATCATATCAATGTGTTACCAGTATCATTATAACTTGAATAAATCTCTCTCTCACTCTCTCTCTCTCTCTCTCTCTCTCTCTCTCTCTCTCTTCCTCTCTCTTTCTTACTCATTTTAAATAATTGTACGAGATAATATAACAAAAAATGTTAACCAGTGTCCAAGCTCCTGACAATCTTTTCTACTTCCTGATGGCATGACGATATGTCGGCCTCCAGGTTCAAATCCAACTTCAGCACCTTCAACCTTATTGTGAATAAAACTAAGAATATCTATTCATCTATAGCTATTATAATTTATTATAAGTACTTTCATTCATTCATTCGTTCATTCATACATTCATTCATTCATTCATTCTTTCATTCATTCATTCAACCACCTTTCTGAGCTGTAGGCTTTCAAAGCATTTGCACCAACACCATCTTCTTCCAATACACAAGCAACAACAATGTATCCCAGGGAATGAAATTTAGTGGCAAATAAGTATCCGAAACCACTGTCACAACCTTAAAATGGCGAAAATACTCTTATTAATATTATTAACAACTGCCAAGAAATTAAAATTTCAGCACATATTTTTGAGGTTTGGTGGCAAAAAAATCAAGTATGATAGAAGTTTCATTCAAAAACTTGCGATAATTTACATGAAATATTTAACTATTGATTATTTAAGAATTAATAAATCGATAAAATGAATCAGAATAAAGAAAAACCCGTAATGAAAATGATCCTCCTAGCATTTTCATTTTTAGACTTCGACGATTTCATCGCGCTATCAAGGGTAAACAGACGTTTGACAACCAAAACGAGCAAAACCAGTGCAACAGTTAATGACGATAACAAGTAAAAATACATTTCGATTTTTTCAAAATTTAAGATTTTAATGAAATTTTTCAGTTTTTCAAAATCATTTGCGACGGCTTCTTAAACGCATAAATCAAAGTGGCCTGTTAAGTTAGCACAGTAAGTTACACGTTTGTTTAAATGTGAAATGCGATGTAACAAAATTAATACCTACTATGTTCGCCCCAGGCACATACCATATACAAACACACACACATATATAGGATGAAATACACATACATACATATACATATATACATCTATGTATGTGTATGTTTATATATACATATACACATGTATGTTTATGTTCACGAACAATGATAGCATTCCTATCCTTGAAAAGGTAGTTAAATGGAACATAAATATAAACATAAAAAGCATGTACGTACCATTTCTACTAGTTTACTACTTCAACTACTACAACAACTACTACTACAACTACACTACTATTATTACTTAAATTACCACCATTTTTAATTATACTGTTACTACAACTGCTTTGTACTGCAACTCAACTTGTCCAGTTAATACTAGTCTGCTTCCATCACTACTTATATGTCAGTGTCACTGCCATTTCTAATGTTACTACTGCCACAGAGGCTACTGTTTGTTTGTTTGAACTAATTCTTGGGCAGTATTGTATTGTATTGTATTGTATTGTATTGTATTGCATTGTATTGCATTGTATCGTATCGTATTGTATTGTATCGTATCGAATTGTATCGAGTTTTACTAGAATTTTAGATTAAAAAAAACTGATAAAATAATTTAATTAACTAATTAATTGGAAATGGTTCATTAAATAAAAAGAATACTACCAATACTAACAACAAAAGCAACGACAATAATAACAAAAACGACAATAATAATAATAATAATAACAATAATAATAAAATTATTATGATTATTATTATTATTGTTGTTTGATCCACCAAACGTCTGAGGGCCATTGAGTCATATTAAGCCCTTCTAGGCTATTGCCGTTCAGAGAGCTCAACGGTCGAAAATTTCTTTTCTCAAAAAAACTAAAAAATCATTAATAATTTCATAATTATCTATAATAAAATTTAATATTGTTTATAATTTAAATAATAATTAGATGATAATATTAAGCTTTATTCATTGTTAAAACTCCTGTGATTATTATGACTGTTAGTTACAAATCGTTGTTATTTATATTGATTAATTGATTGATTTATCTATTTATAGCAGAACACTAAAATAATTATAACAACAATACGGGATTGTAATATATTTTAATCATGGAATCATATTTTATTTTTAAAAATAACCTCTTGAGCTTTATATTGCTGCTGCCTAAGTCACCGACTGCGAAATTTAAAATATTTTTTAAAAGTCATTCATTCATTCATTCATTCATTCGTTCGTTCGTTCGTTCGTTCGTTCGTTCATTCGTTCATTCATTCATTCACTCACTCATTCATTCATTCACAATTCGGACCTATGACAGGCTCCCATTCCATCATAACCAGAATGACATTGGTGTTGTCGAAGAAATAATCTCCAGTAACCAAAACCGACGACTCCATGGCTTGTATATCGACTTTCATCACAAGGGGTGTTGATTTTAGGCTTTGGGACGAGGAAAAGTTTGAGGTAAGAACTGAAATTAAGTCATCCAGTAAGAGTGAGTTGACGGTCACACTTGAGAGGTCGTGCGAATTCGATGGGCGGTCTTTTTCGCCCGAGTTCTTAGGCTGATTTGGTGTGTGTGTTTGTGTGTGTGTGTGTGTTATTGTATAGCTGTTGCTACTAATGATGAGTTAATTAGACTAATCAATTGATTAATAAATTAATCAATTGATCTATTTGTTGAGTGATTAATTGAGTGAAAGTTGAATTAACAGAATGAACATTAGTTATAATAATAATAATAATAATAATAATAATAATAATAATAATAATAATATCAATAATAACAATAATAATAATAACAATAATAATATAAATAAAAATAATAAACTTTATTATTCAAAATTATAGAAAACCAAAAAAAAAACAAGAAATTTTCTCACCACAACTCTGTTATCTCCTTGATTAGTCTTACTAACGTAAATGTTAACTAATTCTCTCTTAACCGCAAGAGCATTTTGTAGAAGCACCACATTATCAGTTAAGTTTTCTAACTCCAAAGCCCTGTGAATCCTCGTCAGGTGGTCAGTCGTGGGTTCAACTGCAAGAACAGGATGGCCTAACTTGGCGGCTAATAGCGTGTAGTAGCCGATGTTTGCCCCGATGTCGAGAAAAATTGATGTTGGGTTTTTTTTTAAGACCTGTGTGTGTGCGTGCGTGTGCGTGCGTGCGTGTGTGTAGGTGGTTCTTTCGTTCGTTCTTTCATTCGTTCATTTATACGTTCGCTCATTACCTAAATTTCATTTTAAAACAACGTTGCAAAACAACATGAATAAACATTAAAGTAACACATTTTAGAGGCTATTAATTTGATTTTAGAAGCAAAAATAATAAAACAACGATTCAAATCAAGAATTAATAGCAAAATATGAAGGGACATACGTCAATTAAACGCAGAGCCAGCCCTAACTCCCAAGATCCGTGACTAACCAGATCCTTACTGATGAAAACGTCCTTAT
>NW_008704349.1:659976-662476 GCF_000326865.2 Helobdella robusta | reverse complement strand
TGATTGGTTGGTTGACATGGTAATTGAATAGTTTGTCAATCAATCAATCAATCAATCAATCAATCAATCAATCAATCAATCAATCAATCAATCAATCAATCAATCAATCAATCAATCAATCAATCAATCAATCAATCAATCAATCAATCAATCAATCAATCAATCAATCAATCAATCAATCAATCAATTAGTCAGTCAATCAGTCAATCACTAACGTGCTGATAGTAGTTTCGGCGTATTGTTTGAATGCAGTGTACCTATCTTCAGATCTGTTCATGGACTCCTTCAAACTTTCTATATGACCTTTCAACATTAACTCATTCTGCCAGTGAGTGAATGAATGAATGAATGAATGAATGAATGAATGAATGAATGAAAGAATGAATGAATGAATTAATTAATTAATGAGAGAAAAAAAGAATGATAATATTCACTTTTTTGCAAGCTTCGACCGCTATTTTATATTTTTCATATCTCTTGTGTAGGTCTGAGAAAGCAGATTCAACACTTTGTAAGTCTTCAAGAGCCTGTTCGTCAATCAATATTCATTCATCCTATCATTCATTCATCCTATCATTAATTAATTAATTAATTCATTCATTCATTCCTGCAATCAACCAACCTGATCTCTTTCTCTAATTATGTTATCCATGGCCTCCTTGGATGATGTTGACGACAGATTTTTCATTTCTGTGTTAAGGAATGATTGAGCTGACCAATCAATTCGTTATTTATTCAATCGTTCATTTATTTATTCATTCATTCATTCATTCAATCAATCAACTCATTCATTCGTTCCTTCATCAAAGAGTATTACCAATCAATTTGTTGATGGTTAGTTCGTATTCCTCTAATACTTTTCTTCATTAAAAAAAATTCAAATATTTAGAATAATCATTATCAAGAATGTGATAAATTGAAAAATCAGAATCGACCAGTCAATCAAAGTCAACCAAACCATATAATCAAGCTAACAACAATCAACCGACGAGACCAGCTAGCCAATCAAAACTGTCAATGCAAACAGACCTCATAGAAGACATAGAAGCCTGCATCTTTTCTACCCTCTCATTGGCTCTCGCTTTTTCCTCCTCCAGAGACTTAATCTTTTTTAACCAATCACGTTTAAGCTCGTCCTCCTTGGCAGCCCAATCGCGTTCGCGATTGATCAGGCGTGTCCTGAAATTGAGGTCCCACTCTTTCTGCATGCGTAGTAAGTCTCCACTGGTGTACCTGGGGGCTAGGAGCTGATTGGTTGGTTGCTTGGTTGAGCGATTAACTGATTGGCTGGTTGAATGATAGATGGATGGATGGATATATGGATTGATGGATGGATAGATGAATGGATGGATGGATTGATGAGTTGAATGAAAACTAACTGTTGCAGCATCTCTAGGATCGATAGCAACCGAATCAGTCAGCCTGGAGTCCAGGAGCATTGATTTCTAGTTATAAGTTAAAAGAGCCATCATAAACATCATCATCGTACCCATCATCAGCATCAACATCATCATCATCTTTCTTATTATCATCACCCGCATCATCTTATCTATCATCACCATCGCCCCTAACATTTCCAGAATCCATCCTAGCCGGGCTACAGCTAAGCAGCTTATCTAGCAACAGTTGGGATTCATCCTGCAAGCAGCTACCACTGCTGCTGCTGCTAGTAGTAGCAGCAGCAGCATTGCCATGACCGGATGGCAAAGAACTTGTAGAAGATGGCGAATTATTATTTGATCTATGCTGTTGTCTTTGCTTACCACTACTACTCCTTTGATTCAGATTACTACCGCTACTACCTTGGTTTGCGCTACTACTACAACCTTGATTGTTGCTGCTGCTACTACTACCAACACCCTGATGCTGGCGGTGCTTCTTTGTGGTGGCGGTTGTTGTTGTCGTGATTGGTGATGGCGATTTCATCTGCAGAAGATCATCACTACTTTCTGAACTTGGGTGAGATTTTTTGGTGCCTGTGTCTGAACAATTAAAATAATTAAAAGACTGACAATTACCATGATATTATATATATGTATGTACGTTTGTATGTATGTATGTATGTACATATATGTATACACATATGTAAGTATGTATGTACATATATATGTGTGAGCGTGCATATATTAATATGTATGTATGATACTTGACCTGCAGCAGCGTAGATTTTCGGAACTAATGGGTCGAACTTGACATATAGTGATTCTCTTGTTAGTTTACTGTTTGGGTCCGTTGCCTGTGAATGAATGAATGAATTAATTAATTAATTCACTAATTAATTAATTAATTAGTGAATGAATAAATTAATTAATTAATAATTAATGAAAGAATGAACAAGAAAAAGTTATATACCTCAGAAGCAGACCATTTGCTTTCAAGGGCATCCAGACCAGATGAATCAATGAAGACTTAATGTGCGTTGAGATGATGATGATGATGAAGATAGTGATGATAATGATGATGAAGATGGCGATAATGATGATGATGATCAACGTGGTAA
>NW_008704349.1:653707-659658 GCF_000326865.2 Helobdella robusta | reverse complement strand
ATCGTCATGATAATGATGATAACAACAACAACAACAACAGCAACAACAACACAAACTTACAAGGAGTAGCATCCTTGAAAGCGACATCATCACAATCCCTAAAAACATTACCATCATCGACATCATCCTTCTTGCTACTACTAATACTACAATTATTATTAGCATTACCACAAGTATTATTATTAACGACAGTTGACGCCGTAGCAGCCACTGTATCAGCTTGTGCAGCCACTGTATCAGCTTGTGCAGTAGCGACAGAAGCGGTACCACCATTCTTAATAGTAGTAGTAGTAGTAGTAGTAGTAGTAGTAGTAGTAGTTGTAGTAGTAGTAGTAGCAGCATCATTAGCATCATTAGCATCGTTATCAGTTGTAGTAGTAGGAATATTTGTATTAAAATCGAATGGTGTTTTAAAAGTAACAGAAGAAGATGATGACGTTGATAGGGAGAGCTGGCAGAAGCCGGAATCAATCGATATCTCATTTTGCGATAACGTAGTTGACGCCATTGCAGCTACTGCTGTCGCTGCTGCGATATTTAGTGCTGTGCTTGCGGCCACTGGTGTAACCAAATCTGTACTGTTGTTAGCGTTTTTGTTGTTGTTGTTGAAAATTGAATCATCAATGACATCAACAATATCTTTTTCAATAGATCTATTGTCCCTATTCTTACTACCATCATCATTGTTAACATTGTTAATGTCATCTGAATTGCCATCTGCATTGTCAGCGCTGACATTAATCTCATTAATTGGTGTGGCAGTAGGCGTAACATAAGGTGTACTATTGATGCTACTGATGTTGTTGCTATTATCTGTAGTAGTTGTAGAAGTAGCAGCAGCAGCAGCAGCGGCAGTAGTAGTAGTAGTAGTAGCAGCAGCAATGACGTTATCATGATCATTGTTGTTAGATGTTGTTGTTGTTGTTGATGATGGAGTTAAACTAGTATCATGATCATTGTTCTCTGTGTTCTATGATTATAAGTATGACATTTTAATACCATTGTGTGTATTTAGTTATGCATCTAACAGTTAATTTTAAAGTGATTCATTCATTCAATCAGTCAATCATCTTCATTCAAATATTCATTTTTTCATCCATCCATTCATTCATTTACCCATCCATTCATTTTTCCATCACCTTCGGTGATTTTGATTTCCTAAAAGTACTGGACAGTATGGGCTTTCTTCTATCAATTGTTGAATCAAAGTGTGTATAAAAAATTAATTGATCGTAAGAAAAATTGAAAAATGATTTTTTAACAAAAAAAATGAACAAACAAATGAATAAATAAATGAATAAATGAATTGTCAATTCAATGAAAATCTTACTTTATTCCTAATGGTAACTCTTGTTGATGAAATTCACTATCGCCAAACTCAGTTATATCATTATTTTTGCCAATAACTGAATTATTATTATTATTATTATTACTGTTGGCCCCAACTGACCCTAAATCATCACTTGACCTATTAAATGCAGAATCTGATTGGCTGAGCAATGTAGCCGGTTTAAATGGGTCATTGAGGTTGTTGTCATTATTGTTGTTGTCACTGAGCTGTTGTTGCTGTGCTGAAGAACTTCTGATGACAGTAACTTTGTTAAGTTTGCTTGATGATATAACGTTAGAATTAATGTTTTCAACTCCAACAATCACATCATTGATATCTGTAATAGCACTGTCGACTCCAGTATTATCATTATTATTAATTATTGCAAAAAAACCATTGGTTTTTATGATTAAGGGATTCTGTTGTCTTAGCACTGTTTGCTGCTGTTTCTTTATTAAGTCCCCAGCTGAAGATGGCGCTACTAACTTCCTAACTTTGTTGCTGTTGTTGATAATGGGCAGATTGGCACTCTGGGGCTTGGGCTTGTCAGTGATGGTGGTTGATTTTTGAACTATTAATTGTTGTGACATTTCAAAATTTGTTGTAGGTTGTGATGTACTACAGCAACCATTCTGGTTGGCAGTGCTGCTGGGGCTATTGTTGATTTCAACATTTTTTTCAACATTATTTGGGTGTGTGGGTGTTGGCCTTTTAATGTTGCCACTGGTTTTCACTAATTTTGATGATTTAATTTTTATATTTGAAGTTGTTGAAGGTGGTTGTTGTGTTGATGACGATTGGGGTGGTGGAGAGTTATTGACTTTTGTTCGAGCCTGAAAAGGGTTAATGCTGTCATCAAAGTTATCCCAATCAATCTGATAGGCACCTTTGCTGAGTGGGATATCTGGTGATGCTGGAGCATCTGTCCCCGACATTGTGACTAATTTATTTAGTTAGGCGATGATGGAGAAGATCTTCAAGTCAAGTGTTATTAGTGATTTCTGATTTCTCTTATTAATATTCTGCCAGGAGAATCAGAATTGGGAATTTTTATTTTAAATTTTCAAAAATGTTCAATTATTTTTTACGGCGTAATAAACATTTTTTAAAATAAAAAAAAATTGAGTACTGAAGAAACATCAACGAAGTCTGTTTATTTCCGAAAAATCGCCATTTTAAAGTTACTAATTTAAGAATAAACAATTTAAACAATAAAAATTGCCTATTTTATGTTAATAAAAAAGAATCGAGAATAAAATTGGCGTATGTAAATAAATGATAAGGCGCCGCATTTTTCACGTTTAACACCAAAATCTTTACAAAAATTGACATAAATACAATAAAATTATAAATTTATCAAACGCATAAATTGCGATAAATTAATATTAACGTTTAATTTTTATAAAATTGATCAAAAATGTTAACATCAGTGCATACGGTGTATACAAAAGGTAATTCAACAGTATTTTCAATTATATGCACGTGTAAACATATTTGCATGTAGTATTTTATCATTACTAAGCATGCATGCATGTGTGTGTGTATTTTTGTGTGTTGGCTTGTTTGTTTGTGTGTGTGTGTTTGTGTGTGTGTGTGAATTTATGAATTTTTCACTTTGAACATGTGTAGTAGACATGCATTTATTTGTGATTGATAATATAAATACATAAATCCTACGTATGTGTGTGCGTGTGTGTGTGCGTGTGCGTGCCCGTGTGTTTATTTGTGTATTTGTGTGCGTGCGTGTGTACGTGAGCGTGCTTGCTGGAGCGTGAAGTAGAGTTCGATACACATGGCTGATTCCATCATCACTTATTTCTTTGTTGGTCTTCATCATCATCTTCTTCGTCGTCATCGCCGTCAGCATCTTCATCATCATTATCATCTTCTTCATCATCTTTGTTGTCGTCGTCGTCATCGTCAGTATCAACATCAGTATCACCCTCAGTATCATCACCTCCCACTGAAAAATAGGATAATCTCGCATCTCTCGTTGCCCGACACTTCAACAATTGATATAGGACTGTATGTATGTATGTATGCACCTACATATGCATGTGTGAATGAGTGTGTGTATGTGTATGTTTGTGTGTATGTGTGTGTGTGCACGTGTGTGTAATTGTATCAATGGCACGTTCAGGGCTTTCCAGCTGTGTGGCATGAGCTTTCATGGGACAGTTCATAATAATCAGCGTTGACGTCATCGTCGTCATCTTCATCATTGTTATTATTATTTTTGTTATTATTAATATTATTATTGTCATTATTATTAGTAGTAGTGGTAGTAGTAGTGGTGTTGGTGTTGGTGGTGGTAGTAATGGTAGTAGTAGGGGTTGTAGTAGGAGTAGTTGTAGTAGTAGTAGTAGTGGCAGTGGTAGTAGTAGCAGTAGTGGTAGTAGTAGTAGTAGTAGTAGTAGTAGGAGTAGTAGTGGTAGTAGTAGTAGTAGTAGTAAGAGTAGTAGTGGTAGTAGTAGTAGTAGTAGTAGTAGTAGAAGCAGTATCACTTTATATCAAGAAAGTATGACAATTACAATCTTAATGATGAATGTCACTGACTAGAAACGCTGATGATGGTGATAGTAATAGTAATAATAATAATAATAATAATAATAATAATAATATAATAATTATTATTATAATTATAATATTAATAATAATATTGACAAATGTTTTTCTTGATAGTGATCTTGTTTTCTTACTCAGCGCGGACAATCGAGAATTGTTTTAATTACGTAACCAATTATTTTCATACATCGTGTAAGAGGTATAAACATACATACACACATACATACATACATGCATACATACATACATACAAACATACAAACATACATACATACAAACAAACAAAAGTACCCTATTTAAAATGAAGTTGTGTATTTTGAAGACTTTTGTATTAGTTTAATTGATCCCACAGCGTGTTGCGTATGCATGAAGGTAACAAAAATCCTTGTACTTGGTGGCGAGATTATGATGATGATGTCGTTGTTGATGATGATGATGATTATGATGAAGAACAGCATCATCATCACCATCAACAACATCACCGTCATCATCATCGTCAATTTGCTATCAAGGTCATTATTGATAAAAATAGTAATGCGTAGCCAATGTTCGCCATAGATAAAATATGTTTCTACTACGTCATGCTATAATTTTATTATCTACGTATACGTTATATTATAACTGACTATGTTAGGTTCTCTTTCTTTCTCTCTCCTACTCCCTCCCTCTCTCTTTCTCTCTCCCTCTCTCTCTCTATATATATCCTATATCTCTCTCTCTCTACCTCTCTCCCTCCAAACGTCAACTCGGCCGTAACAAATTGATGGGACCGATTTAATTTCTCAGCTTTTGGTTAATTAACTCTCGCCCGATCTCTCACTCTCTTTCTCTCTTTCACTTTTTGCTTTTTTATAATTCTTCTTTCTTTCCATCTTTTATACTATTACTTAATAAATTACATTGCCTACTTAATTTTGTAAGCCTTTGTAAGTCAACACATTCCTTTGAGGACACACACACTCACACACAACACACACACATACATACATACATAAACGCACACATACACGCACATACATACACGCACACATACACATACGCACGCACACACACACACACACAAACAGACATACACGCTAACAGACAGACAAACGTTATTTTAATTAGATAAAGTTGTCTGATAGAACCCCACTTTACCACTTTATGATCCGTCGGGTTTCGGGTTCGTTAACGAGCTGATAATGTTTTTGATGTCATCTATTTGTCAATGGTTGTTAAGCTATCAACCTCATTAATAGCAGTACAGGCGTTATTATTATTATTATTTTATTATAATTATAATTATTAATTTATTATTATTACTACCATAGTCTTCATCATCATCTTCATCATCATCATCATCATAGTTAGGCTGCAAAGAGTAAAAATTTCCAGAGAGCCAAAAAAATTGTAAGCCTATCTGCACACATTTGAAAATAATTAGCCAGCTACGCGCGCGCACACACACACACATACACACACATACATACATATATATACACACACACACATACATACACAAACAGACGCACACATACATACAAACATACATGCATACATAATTTCCAACAAAAATAATAGGAATCTAGATATTCACCATCAATCGAGAAAAGCCGGGTCCCTGAAGAGATTGTATGTATGTATGTGTGTGTGTGTTTGTACATGTGCGTGTGTATGTGTGTGTACGTGTGTGTATGTGTGTGTGTACTGAACATGTGTGCTTGCATATACATATATACACATACACACTTACAAAAATGAGCGAGCAAATGAATGAATGAATGAATGAATGAATGAATGAATGAATGAATGAATGAATGAATGAATGAATGAATGAATGAATGAATGAATGAACAAAAATTGAATGAATGAATGAATGAATGAATGAATGAACAAATGAATGAACGAATAAAGTGAACGAAAGAACAAATGAACAGCTTGTTATAATTTCTTTTTATCTCATTTTCAAATTTAAAAGTCCTTTCCTACATGTTAACATTGTTAGATGCGCTCCGTTTGATGTCTCACGCTCGAGCTAATGCAATGAAATTTTACCATTATTCCTACCTACAACACT
>NW_008704349.1:642665-650165 GCF_000326865.2 Helobdella robusta | reverse complement strand
CTCCTAATAAAATTTATCCCCAATTTGAAATTTTAATTTATTCAAGCTCCGCCCACAGAAATAAAAGAACGATTCTGATTGGTCGATTGTTATCTTCGATACGCCATCCTCATGGCGATATTATGGTATATATATGTTCGTCCGTTGAGAATGAGTGTAATAGTTTTTTATTTTTAAAATTTATTTTTAGAATTTCTTGGAAAGTCCTGGGCCCTCTATTTTTAGATGTTAAATTGAGTGATTAGTATCATCATCGTCGTCGTCATCATCATCATCATCGTTATCATCATCGTTATCATCATCATCATCATTTTCATTGTAGCTATTTATTAAAACCATTGCTCTGGTATAACAGCTGATTATATTTGGATTGCAATATAGCTTAATGGTTTAATAGATTATTAATTTATTAATTTATTCACTCGTTCGTTCACTCATTCATTTACTTATTCTTTTAATGCAGCAATAAAAACATGAGTACCAACATAACCTTTCGTATATATACCGACACGGTCCAAACAAGCATTCAGTTAAGTATTGGATACCCGATTTTTATAAACAATTTATAACAAATATAATGATTAATTAATATTATCTACAAACAATATCGTAGCATTTCAGTTAATTAATCTTACAATTAATTAATTATCAATTAACTAATCGAATTATTTGTCAATTAACTAATTGATCAATTATATAATTTAATACAATTTTGACTATATATTAAAGAGTTGAATATTTCAGGATAGAAATAATATCATTTCTGCTGTTGGGGTAGGTGTGTGTAATTTAGAGTGTGCGAATGTTTCGCGCTGGGATAGTTTTAGTTGACTATACACCAACGAATACAGAACTGATACAAACAACTAATTGACAACATTACATTCAAAAGTCAGCAACAACTCAACTTACGTCAATAGGGACCTCATCATCGCCCCAGCAGTGAAAGCATTTCTACCTACTACGCCATTAGATTCAAAGTTGATTTTTATAAAATCATCATCAACACCAACAACAACATTATCATCATAAACAACAACAACAACATCAACAACAACAAAAACATCATCAACAACATCAACAACATCATCTTCATCATCAACAACATCATCAACAACATCATCAACATCATCATCAACAACATCAACATCAACAACATCAACAACATTATCAACAACATCATCAACATTATCATCATCATCATCAACAACATCAACACCAGCAGTAGCTAACAAATCAACAACAACAACAAACCGCCGCTAAACACAACGACAGTAGCAGACCACATCTTCGCGGACGGCCGAATCACGGAAAGATTCAATCCTCCCCCTCCATACATTCATCTAACTGGGATTAAATTGAAACGAAATCAAATTTATTTAACAACAACAACAACAGCAACAACAACAACAGCAACATCGTCTTCATCATAAAAATTGAACTGCCAAAACATCAATAACATCTCATAAACTAACATCAATAAGACAACACTAAAATGTCTTCACAAACGCTCGAGCTTTAAAGCATTTTTGGCTAAAATAAAAACTACACAATTAAAAATAATTTCTAATCAAAATTTACGCTCTCACCTAACTCAACCTCCCTTTGCAGCAGGGATTTTTACGCTTCTGAACTCTTAAAGACCGAGCAACTGGCTGGCCGAGCAATGTACAACATCCAAGATGTCATCGTTCACAATCGTATGAAGCAAATGAAAGAGGAGCTGATGTCATCGCCACTATCGTCATCTGCGTCATCGTCGGCGTCACTACTGTCGACGTCTCTGACCTCATCGTCGTCGTCATCGTCGTCGTCACATCCGCACTCGCACGGCGTAAGGAACTGGATGCAGGCCATGGACCCGGTTATAATAAGGTTGGTTGTGTGGCTGGCTGGCTGATTGGACTTTAAGTGAGTTGTAATTTATAATATGATTATTTAGAGACATTAATTAGTGCGTGAATGTGTGTGTTTGTGTGTGTGTAGTGTGTGCGTGTGTGTGTGTGTGGGTTGGTGTGTGTATGTGTTCTAAATATCATGGCCCTACTTAAATAGAAGATTTGAGCAATTAATCAAATAACAAATTACAATTGCACATATGGGCACGAGTCTACACACACAAACACACATATATGGGTTATATATATATATATATATATATATATATATATATATATAACATCAATTAATATGCAAATGACTTCATTCGTCCTTGACATTGCTATTATTTTGTACTTGTATTCCAGGTTATTATTGAATACGTAGTTTTCTTTCTCTCTCTCTCTCTCTCTCTCTCTCTCTTTCTTTCTTTCTCTCTCTTTCTTTCTGTCTTTTTCTCTTTCTTTTTCTATGAATGTATATATTTATAATTATAGGGTATGTTTTACATAATATCAATAGCCCATTTAAATACAAATTTTTATACATTTATATGAATACACGTATACACGTATTGTATGTATGTTTGTATGTATGTTTGTTTGTTGGTTTGTATGTATGTTGGTTTGTATGTATGTTGGTATGTATGTATGTATGTATGTATGTATGTATGTATGTATGTATGTATGTATGTATGTATGTATGTATGTATGTATGTATGTATGTATGTATGTATGTATGTATGTATGTATGTATGTATGGGGGTATCTTTTGTAACTTCATTATTGACGTCACCGATGTTACGTATCTGAGTGACACGTGCACAGATTTGAATTATAATGATATATAAATAATGATGATGATGACCCTGCCATTTTAAATATGATGATGACGACGACGATGATGATGATGATGACGATGATGGTGGTGGTGATGATGAAGACGATGGTGTTGGTAGTGATCATTGGCGGTCCAGTGCACTCCAGCTGTGAGCAACACTTGTATTAAAAGTCAGTGAAACTCATTTTATAAGAAAAATGGACATTTTGAAAATTTGTCTGAATCTGCCACTGATGGTGATGAGGACGATGACGATGATGATGATGAAGACGACGACGGCGATGATGATGATGATGATGATGATGATGATGATGATGAGAACGACGATGTGGATTTCACAACTCGTCTCAATAGCTACTGAATGAATACTATCTCTCCCTATCAATTCAATTCAGCAGCAGCAGCAACAAAACTAACACCACCAACAACAGCAAAACTTGCACCTACAACACCAACAACACTTTCAACAACATCAGCAGTTCCAACACGGGGACGGGCTGCCCTGGCCTGGGAAAGGCCCACTTCGAAAAACAGCCCCCTAACAACCTTCGTAAGAGTAACTTCTTTCATTTCGTCCTGGCCCTCTATGACCGTAACGGCCAGCCCGTTGAGATTGAAAGAACTGCCTTCATTGATTTCGTCGAAAAGGAAAAAGTTAGTTTCGGGTTTTTTGACGCAATCGTTCGTTCGTTCGTTCGTTCGTTTGTTCGTTCATTCATTCATTCATTCATTCATTCATTCATTCATTCATTTTCAAATGCAGGAACGAGACGATACAAAGACCAACAACGGCATCCACTACAGACTTCAACTTTTATACTGCAACGGTTACTGGCTATAATTACTACTATCTTTATCACGACAGCCAAAGTGGTTAAACGTCTGGCTCTGCTGTCGCAATGACCGGTATCGAATTCAAAGAGATCCCCGCCTATTGTAACATGCAGTGTCTGTTTGATGAGCTAAACCTCGTGTATTATGTCTTTCTTCTTGATACAGCATAGAAATACTAAAAAAATAGAAATAATTATTATTATTATAATTATAATCGATATTAATTATAGTTAATCATTTTAAATATTTTTCCAGGCTTCAGGCAAGAACAGGACTTGTATGTCAGGCTAATTGATTCTACATCAAGACAAGTCAGTGTCCCTTGCTATTGTTGCTATAATAATTATTATTTGTTATTTATTTCCATAAGAGGAATATCGTTAACAATGACCAAAAAAAACAACAAGAGCCGCAATAATTATAACTATAATAATTATACAATAATTTAATAATTATAATAATTATTATTATAATTATAACTATAATAACACGTGACGTCATACGACTGTGGCGGTTGTGTAAGCCGCTTCTTCCGCATGGCTGTACGACTTCTGAAAATGTTGGCGGCTTGAACGGCTCCTCTCTTCATTAAAATACTCGCTCGCCATATGCGATTGCAATTAAAATTATTGCTGTTGTTGTTGTTGTGATTGCTGTTGTAATTGTTGATGTTGTGGTCGTTGTTGTTGTTGATGTTGTTGTTGACATTGTTGTTGATGTTGATGTAGAGGCTGAATTTGAAATGTTGACATTATTGCGGTATTAATAGCATCAAACACTAATTTCGGTAAAACATCAACAAACAACAACATTATCATCAACAACATCAACAACATCATCATCAACAACAACAACAACAACGTCAAACAACAACAGCATACGGACGAATTTGTATACAACCAACCGTTCGCCGATCACGTACTCAGTTAATTGACCGACAATTGCTTTCAAATACACACACACGCACGCACACACACATACAAACAAACACACATACAAACAAACTCACACACACACGCACAAACATACGGGTGATATTATATTTTGATTGTAAATAGTAGTGCAAGGAAGATAAACAATGAAACATATTAGCGTAGACTTTATGCCTGGTCTCCTAATATTAGTAGTAGTAGCAGTAGTAGTAGAAGCAGCAGCAGCAGCAGTTTTAGTAGTAGTAAAAGCAGTAGCAGTAGTGGTAGTAAAAGCAGTAGTAGTAGTAGTAATAGTAGTAGTAGTGGTAGTAGTAGTAGTGGTAGTAGTAGTAGTAATAGTAGTAGTAGTAGTAGCAGTAGTAAAAGACAGCAAGATGACGAAGTGGGAGTAGTACTAAGAAGAGGTAACCGATTGATTCACGCATCATTTAACATGTAAGTAAGCAATCTAAGTGAACAACAGCCTCATCAACAACAACAACATCAACAACAACAACATCAACAACAACAACATTAACAACAACAACAACATTAACAACAACAACAACAACAGCATCATCAACACAACCGTCAGATCGACAACAATAACAACAACATCATCATCGTCATCAACAACAACAACAACAGTAATACTAATAACAATAGTAAAAGTTTTGTCTTCAAAGAGAGTGTTGTTGTTTTAAATTGTGTTGTTGTTGTATATATGTATATATGTATGTGTGTGTGTGTATTGATTTATTTGTTTATTTGTCATTATTTCGCTAGGAATATGGTTGTTCCATTTCTTTCTTGGTTCGTTCATTTGTACACACTCATTCTTTCATTCATTCATTCACTCATTCATTCATTTATTCACTCATTCATTCATTCATTCCTTCATTCATTCATACATTCGTGTAATTAGCCCATCATATGTTATTTTTAGTACGGTTGGTTACAACTTCTATCAAACATTCATTCGTTTTTAGTTCATTTATTCATTCATTTGTTCGTTCGTTCATTCATTCATTCATCAATTCATTCATTCATTCATTCATTCATTCATTCATTCATTCACCAACTCATCCATCCATCCATCTATCATCGGCTATAACATCTGAGTCGCTTGAGGCTATATTAAGAACCGGTCAATACTTATAATACATACTTATGTACGTATAAATATATACATATATGTATAATGTATATATAATATATATGTAATATATATATATATATATATATATATACACACACACACGTGCATGAACATACATACATACGTATGCACACACACACATACACACTCACACACACACACACACACATATATATATATATATAACTTTTTGACGAACTAATTGTATTGACTTGTGATTTCATTATTTTTTTTTACATTAAATTTGTATATTTTCATGTTCGTTCGTTCTTTGGTTCTTTCGTTCGTTCATTCTTTTTTTCGTTCGTTTATTCATTCATTTATTTATTCATTCATTCATTCATTCATTCACTCACTTATTCAACTGTTCAATTATGAAATATCACATAATGACAACGAATGTTTAAAAATTATGACATTTCATTTATAACATTTCATTTTCTAATCATCATCATCATCATCATCACCTCCTTTACGTCACATCATCAGCAGCATCTTCCCAATCGTCACATCATTTGCATCCCTTTCTTCTTAACATCATCATCATCATCGTCGTTCTTCCAACATGCACATACACGTACATACATACATACATACATACATACATACATACATACATACATACATACATACATGCATGCATGCATACATACATACATACATACATACATACATACATACATACATGCATGCATGCATACATACATACATACATACATACATACATACATACATACATACATACATACTCTGGAATAAACAAATTACAAGCTGAGAGAAATACATGGACAGGTTGCTGAAACAATTATCCAATAGTGAACGTGTGTGTATGTACGTACGTATGTGTGTGTACGTATGTATGTGTGTGTACGTATGTATGTGTGTATGTATATGTGTGTGTATGTGGTTAAAATGTGTAGTTGGCAAATTTTTTACAACGTTTATGTACATATTTTGCAAGTTTTTGTAACCATTTGAAATACGCCATCAACATCCTCCCGCCATCTTCGACATCACCACCATCTACGTCATCAGCAGCAGCAGCAGCAGTCGCTGAAGCAGCATCAGCATCGTCGTTCTCTCATCATCTCTCATTGTTCATTTTAATCATCATTATCCTTGTCAAACAACAACAACAACACCTTAAGCGTTCGCACGGCACTCCTCTTATAATTATAATAATAACAATAATTTTTATTATTGTTCGTTTGTTCGATTATTATTATTATTATTATTGTTATTATTATTATTATTTATTATTATTATTATTATTATCAAGGTCATTGTCTACGAAGGTCAGGACAAAAATCCAGAGATGTGTCGGGTGCTTCTGACTCACGAGATCATGTGCAGGTTATAACAATAATCATAATTCTTAATAATAATAATAAATAATAATAATATGATAATAATAAAAATAATTATAATTAATAATAATAAGAAGAACAATAACAATCGTGCAGTCGATGCTGCGATAAAAAGAGCTGTGGAAATAGGAATGAAACTCCATCTGATCCAGTTATCATTGACAGGTGTGTGTGTGTGTGGTGTGTGGGGGATGAGGATGATGATGATGGTGATTATTGTGGTGGTGATGATGGTGGCATGGTGATGACGTCATCGCTATATCAACAGTTATCAATTTTATCAACCTCTTTCACTCAACGTCAACACGAATAATAATAATAATAATAATAAAATAATAATAATAATAAAATAATAAAAATAATAATAATAAAATAATAATAAAATAATAATAATAATAATAATAAAATAATAATAATAATAAAATAATAATAAGTATACCAACAACAACAAACACACGAGCAAAGTTCAAAGGTCAACGTACGAGCAATCATCTATCGTCAGATTGGTCAT
>NW_008704349.1:632665-635165 GCF_000326865.2 Helobdella robusta | reverse complement strand
AAGCTAGTGCCGCGACAGCCAGGCGACCCGGAGCGACTCTCAAAAGAAGTGATCCTGAAACGAGCGGCAGACATTGCCGAGACAGCCTACCTGCCCCGCTGCTTTCCGGCGGGGGCGAACGGGATAATCCCGAACACGACGCACCACAATCCTCATTTTGCTCACCCGCACTTCGTTCATCATGCTTCAGCCGCTCACCACAGCAGGGTCTCGCCGCTGGCTTCAGCCGGGAATGGAGGCTTCTACGGATCGCCCGCCGATTTACCGCCTGGATTTTCCACGCCAGGGTCGTCCGTTCAAAGCGGAGGCAACCAGTGGGAGGAAAGTCCATGGCCTCACAGATACGCAACCTTCACCTTTTGATCTTCGTTCTGTTGTTGCATTTATTTTAAATGTATGTATTTCTGTTATTATATTCTTTCTACAATGGTGTAGCGTGATTTGTGTCCTGTCTATGTCGATATGTTTGGATGATCTCGTTAATATTTTCATCTTTGGAATTATTTAAAAAAAATTTTTTACGATCGATACTTATTACAAGTGAGAGAGGTTTTTCTTCGGCTCACCTATCTCTCAGTTCAGTCTGGCTATGTTCGTTCGTTCCAAACTTATGTTCCTCATTCATCTGTTCTTCATTTTCTCCCTAGCTTCGTAATTATTATTATTAAAATATGGAAAATGATGTATTAAAATATGGTGGTAAAACATGCATATATGCGAACACACACACACACGCACACACACACACACACACACATACATACTCACACTACTTATACAAACTTTACTACCAATCGAATATTATGAATTTCATAATTTTTGTTATGTTCCATCTATAAGGATCTCAAATTATGAATGAAAATGTATAGATGTATATAAACGTAGAAATTGAAATATACACAACCATTAAGATAACTTCTTCTTTTTACTGATACCGCATTCTTATCACGACCGGCATCATTATCATCACAGATCTCATAAGCATCATCATCATCATTCGAAACATCAACATCATCATCTGAAACCTCATCATCATCATCATCATCATTTGAAACATCATCATCAGGAACAAAGTGATACTCGACAGTGCGTTGAGAAACAAAAAAAAATATTGCCATCTGCAAAATATTATCTCGCCGCTACAAGTAACACTACCACCACCACTACTACTACTATGGCTGCTACTACTGCTACTACTACTACTGCTGCTACTACTACTATTACTGCTACTACCACTACTACTGCTGCTGCTGCTGTTACTACTACTACTACTATTCATTAAATTTTGGTTGATCACAAACATTGCAAAGTTTTCCAAGCGTAAAATGGCTTCATGAGACAGATTTACAAGTTTTATGTCAATGACAATTGTGTCAATGGTTTAATAAATTATATAATAATATATACTATAATTATTTTTTTCATTTTTTGTTATTATTATTCACATTGTTTTCTTATTCAATTTAACAAGACAGTTTTGAGCACAATAGCGCTCAGTTCTATATTCATTATTATTGTTATTTTTATTATTGATTTGATAATAATGATGATGTTATTATTATTATTAATATTATTATTATTATTCTGTTCGTCTTATCATTAAAGTTCTCATCAATAAAGTAACTAATATTATATTATTACGATAAAATATAATAAAACAAATAATAATAATAATAAATTATTTTTATTTTAAATTTTTTTGAAAAATTTTCCTTCCACTTAATAAAAAGATTAAAGAAAAAATTTAAAATTTTCTCGAATTGAAATTCGTTCTAACATACATACATACATACAAACATACATACACACACACATACACACACATACATACATACACAGATACACACGCACACACACACACCGAAATGAAAAGATGGATGGACGCATTGAAGACGGAATATTTACAACTCCCAGAGGGAAGCTGCAAGAAAATTTCAGTTCATTGTTTTTATAACTTTCCATCCATCCATCCATTCATTCATTTATTAATTCATTCATCCATCCATTTGTCAATCTATCCATCCATTCATTCATCCATTCATTCATCAATTCATTCATTCATTAGATCCTTTTTTTTTCTAGTTTCATTCTCAATGTATTCTTTTCTTCATTTTCCAATTAACCATCCATCCAACAAGTTTTCGTCCATTCCCTCGTTTGTTCATTTTCTCATTTTTTCATCCATTCGTTTGTTCATCCGTTCATTTGTTTTTCACTCATTCACTAACTTCTTCCTCTCATCCGCTGGTCATATTCTTGCACCGATAAAAATATTTCTAATCATTTTTTTCCAATTATTTTATAAATCAAATAATTTGTTTCGAAATGAACGAACGAACGAGCGAACAACGAATGAATAGATAAACGAATAAAAGAATAAACGAACGAACGAAAGAGTGAAAAAATGAAAAAAAAGCAGCCCATTTTGATCAAATTTTTTTTTATATTATCACCCAAAATGAACAACGAAACGAATGAGAAAACTACAATGGAATTCTTG
>NW_008704349.1:580165-630165 GCF_000326865.2 Helobdella robusta | reverse complement strand
GAAGCTGCCGTTGGAGCTGCTGTTAGAGCAGTAGCAGTAGCAGCAGTAGTTGTTGATACCATCTAGAAATGAGAGAATGAAGAAAAGAATGAATGAACGAATGAATGAATGAGCGAATGAACGACTGAATGACTAAACGATAAGGACGTCATCAGCATTCTAATCACCTGAGCAGATGGAGATAATGATGATGACGTCGGTAATGTTGATGATGATGTTTGAGGTAGCGATGATGACGACGATGATGGTTCTTTTTCGTATTTGATCAGCCAGTTTGTATTGCCTCTGTCTGTTTGTTAATCAATCAATCAATCAATCAATCAATCAATCAATCAATCAATCAATCAATCAATCAATCATTCAATCAATCAATCAATCAGTCAGTCAGAAGGTCAGACAGGCAGCCAGCAGCCAATCAACCAACTAAACCAATCAATCAATCAGCCAACTAACCAATCAACCAATCAATCAATCGACCAACTAACCGGTATTTCTGATTACATAATCAAGAACGACTAGCTTTTCGAACTGTAGTTGGAAACTCTTGAGCTCATTAGCTGGCAGTGGCTCCGCTTCAAACTTCCTCAGCCAATAATCTGCGTCCTTGTAACCCTCTACAAATAATTGGAACGACCCGACCTAGATAAATAATTAATTATCGCTATTAAACATTTAAATTATATGAAATTTTCATCACCGTAATAAGGATTTGAGTTGTCATCATCATTGTCGTCACCATCTTCACTGCGCTATCGATACTGTTTGCTTCTTGTAATTCAATGTTATCATTGTTGAAAAGTCAGACAGTCAAGATGGATTTATGCAAATTAGGCCATCAAGTAATTGCTTTCATCATCATCGTTAATTTAATCCTCTTCGTCATCATCATACTCATCATCATTTCAATCCTCACCATCGCTTCATTCATAACTATCTTATACATCACCTAATCTTCCACCAATCAAACAACATTCATGAGAAAAAAACACGCGGGTAAACCCATCTGAAAGCACCCCAACGGAAAGTACTAACTTTAGGCGGCAGACCCAGCCTGTGAAACCGTCTGCCGATCTGCGGAAACTTCTCTGTGATGTTTTTCTTAGTTAGAGATTTCGCCCTATCGATAGCGCTGTAGTTGAAGGTCGGACTTGCGAGCTTCACAACCTTTATGGAGGGTAGTGTCAAATTATAAGGTGCCTTATCATAAATTCTTCATCGCTGTGTAAATATATTCGATACAAATTAACACAAACATACACACACACATACATACAAACACACAAAGACGCACGTACCTTGGTCTTCGGAACTATATGAAAGCCTAATTTCCTGTCAACTAAACTGGCCCCTGCCTCTGATAGGTAGCCTTGATTGAGGATCAGGCAGCCGCGACCGAAGCAACACGGGCAGCACATCTTCTGCATCCACTTGGTCCATTTCGGATTGAGATGGCCATACGGTTCCTCGTCTTTTGGCTTGAAGACGCCGATCGTTTTCTGCACATGTGTGTGTGTGTGTGTGTGTGTGTGTGTGTCTGTGTGGTTTAGTTGTTTGTCGGACTGCATGTAAGTGAGTGGCTGTTTCATAAATGATTGATCAGAAAAATGAACAAATGGAATCGGTTGTGGTTGCATCGTCATCATCGTAGCCATATTCATCGACATCTAAATGGCTATCATTTACAGAATGGAAATATTTATAAAAATTGTAACAAAATCAAAGACCCCATTCTTATCGACTGCAAAATAGCTCCCACTGGATCCCTGCTTAATCCTCTGCGGAAACTTCCCTAACCAAACCGCCTTTTCTGCCTCGAATAATATCGAATCAAATTCTCGATCCGACTCGACATCGTCATTTCGAATGCCGGTAATGTCGGTCAAATCAAAAGTGAACTCCTCTTGATACGAAAACCGACGACTTTTCGTTTTTTTCTGACTCGGTTCTGGTTTAATTAGCGACAGGTCATCCCTAGTTGTTAGGGAAGCTTCCGGCGGTCTGGAAATTTCAGGTGGAATTTCCGAGATTTGGCGCGTAGGCGATAGTGATGACGATGGGTGGATGTTGTTTGTGGCGGCGGTGTTGACGACGCTGGCTTCGGTTTCGTTTGTGTAGCCGTACGTTGTCGAATGCTTTCTCGTTATATCGGATTTTAGGGATGTGTATTCCATATATTATATTACATTAGCTATGTACGCACATCTATACGTACGCTTTATATAAATATATATTAGAATCTACGTTTGTACGTATAAATTTAAATACGTATTAAAGTATATACGTATTTGTATTTGATTATAAATAATAATACAAATGCGTATTAAAAATTTGATTAAAACTCACAATACAAAGTCCACACTTTAAATGATAAAGTTAATTTGCGTATTAAGGTAGCGTATAAACGTGTATTTCTGGCATATTTAAATACAAAACTAATCTACCAACACGTGTTAATGTACGTCGAAACAAAATAAAACATGGCTTAACAATAGCAATGTTAGTTACATATTATACAATGATACTTCTCTATGCTAACAAAAAAATTATACTTATTGTTACAAATTCTGTTGTTACTATGAAGGCTAAATCACTAAAAATAATTTGACTAAAACTACTACTACTACAACAACAAAGAATTACTGACTGACTGACTGTAGCTAATACTAATTGTAGTACTATCAATAACAAAAATAACAATATTAATAATATTTAATACCAATTATTAAAATTAGTAGATAGTATGAGATTTCGTTAAAATTAACGTTAAAATGTTCTAACCAGAACATTTATATGCGTCAATATATGCCATACATTAGTCCATCCATCCATCCATACATACATACACAATACATACACACACATATACAAACATACATACATACCTATATGAATATGTGAACATGCATTCATACACGCATATAATGAACAAGAAGACCACTTTACATTTATCAATCGACTTTGGACAAATTTTGAGATAAGCTTCATATACATACATATATATATATATATATATATTCATTATATATTATATATATATATATTTGTGGTTTTCGTATACGTATCTTTATATATATATATATATATATATATATATATATATATATATATATATATTTATATATATATAGACTTTGTCACAACAGGTTTTTTGACACCGATGTGTTTAATTTAAATGTAAGTAGCAACAACAAAGCGTCAAGAAAAAACCTTATGCTACATAGTACCCACACACATACAAACACAGATATATAGATACAAATAAATATACAAACAGACATACATACATGCCGACAAACATACAAACAAACATATATATGTATATATGATACAATTTGTATAGATGCCTAGGATGAGAATATAACACAGATGCTTGCATTAAACAGTTGGATCAATACTATTTAAATTTCATATTGTATATATATACATACATATATACAATATATATATATATATGTGTGTGTGTGAGTGTGCGTGTGTGTGTGGGGGGGCATGTGGTATTTTTTATGATGTTTGACTTATGCAAATAATCATAACACATACAAATACATGAACACAATACAAACAAAGATACAAACACACATACATACATACATGCATACATACACATTCTTACATTCATATGTATGTACGTACACATACTTACATTATACGTCACATGTATATATTGGCATGGCGTACACAAGGCAAGGTACAAACATACTGTACACATTTTCCTATCAAAAGATTTCATCTATGATGTCATCATCGTCGTCGTCAACATCATCAGTATCACCATCATCGTCGTCGTCATCATCATCATCATCTAATAAAATATGATGATGATGAAAATATGCCAGAATCTCTAAATATCTGATGTTAAATTGATAAATTTTGAAGTATCTATAATTACTACCACTATTATTATTATTATTATTATTACTATAATTACTACTATATATATGTGTGTGTGTGCGTATGTTTGCGTATATGTGTGTGTGAATGTGTACTTGAAACTAAACAGATGTTCATTAAACCTACAGAGATAATATTTGATAATTTGAAAAAGCTGAACCACTACTACTACTACTACTGCTACTGCTGCTAGTACAATTATTGTTACTATTACTTCCGCTACTACTATCATACATAAACTGCTACTACCACTACTGCTGCTGCTACTATTGCTACTACAATTACTACTACTACTACTACTGCTACTACAATTAGTTCATTATATAACTAAATAATTAATTTTCAATTCTTACCCCTTCAACATTATTAACAAAGTAGCTCCCACTGGACCCTTGTGAAATTCTTTGTGGAAAAACCCCGCTAAAAATAGCAAAATCTGACTGCAGTATCAAATCAGCATACTCAATATCATCTGGATGCATAAATTCTAAATTAGGGTCCGGATTGCTGGACCCCCCTAACAATGGTGTGTTTTCTTTTGTCTTTTTAGTGATGTTTGCCATAGTGGTTGATGTGGACTTTTTCAAAGGAATGTATTCTGCAGATAGTAAGGGTGCATCTAAAGATAGAAATGAAGAATCGAGAACTGGGTAGTGATTATTTGTTGTTGTTTGAGATGTTGTTGTTGATATGAGATGAGCCACTTCTGGTGGCGAGTAGTCCCAGCTACTGTCTTCCAGCACGTCATCTAGGTTCACCAATAGTTCTTCTTTCTCATCATTCATCATTGTTACTTTTATTATACTGCCTAATATGCTGAAACTAATTTAAAATCCTTATCAGACCAGATCAGATCAGAATTAGTTGTTGTTGTTATCAGTGTTCAGTGTGAGGTGCAGTTTGACTAGATTAGGGTCAGTCAGTCAGTCAGTAATGAGCAAGTTAGAGATTTTAAAAGTAGAGATTCGCAAAGTTTGTCAAATTTATCTTGATCTTCTCCTCTTGTAGACTTGATGTTTTAATTCAGTTTACAGGTGACCAGAAGAGTAAATAATCTAAAAAAAAAAATTTTTAATTATTTTATATTTTATAAGTAGCCAGTGCAAGAGAACAAGATATGGAGATGTATGGGAAAAGAAAAGGGCACAAGCAACTTTACTTTTAAAGGATAGAGTGTAGAATCAAAAAGACCATAGCAGAGCAATAACCAATCCTAGATAAAACTAGAAAAGTAACAAGGAGAAGAGTAGGATTGTCAGGAAAAAGCAAAAGTAGATGAAAGTAAGAACTTCTAGCAACACTATTAATCTAAGAAGAAAGAGACATAGTAGAACTAAAACTTGTGAGATACATTAAGGAGTTTCTGAATCAGGTAAGATAATAGAAGGAATAGTAATAGAGCGTTTAGAGAGATTTATTAAAACAAATTAAATCAAACTTAGAAGGATTAAGCTTGAGACACATAGAGTCAGACCAAGCAATAAATGAAGACAGACATAGGATAGCAATGAATAGAGACAGATTATCATTATGTGGAAGAACACTGTACTATTGAGATTCATAAGATTAGATTAGATGGCTGAAAAGTATAAATATAAAAATCTTCAGACTCTACAGTTGACTAGTAAAAAATATCAATATATAGACGTTGAAATGCATTCAAAATAAAATAAATCACCACTGAAAATCAAAAGCTTAATTTATTTAGTTATTTAATTAATCAATTTAATTTAAAATGTTTACATTTAAAAATGGAGCTAAGTCTAAATTATAACAAGCCAAGTTGTTTGCAGCATAAGTATGAATGGTTTAACTATTTTGATGTGGCGCTGATGTAATAATCTAAACTAATAGTTTTTTTTACTAGATTTACGTAGTATTTAATTTTCTAAGCATGAAAATGTATAATTTGATGATGGAAATTCTGAATAATAATTGTTTAATATCCATCTAAAATTCGGTTTTTATTCGCTAATCTATCCCTCGTTCATTTTCTGTTTTTATTAAAAAGCTTAAAAATGAACTTGGAGTTGCTTGGTTTGTGCTTTCTCTTTTTAATTATTTAATTATTTAATTTTAAGAAATATGATAATATTCATTCAATTAATTTTTGACAGAATCGTTCGGACAAAATTACCCCGAGGTTCGTTCAATTCAGTCATTTTTTCATATCATATCCATTCCATTTGGATTTCCATCCCATTTTTCATTTTCAAAAAATACCTAATTTCACTAATTAATAATTTGAATGATTTTTTGTTTCTTTTTGAATCATTAAAAAGACGTTCTAAATTACTAACATTCAATTTAAAGAACCTATCCCTATCTTAATGTTAATTAAACAAATGAAAAATAAATTTAATCAGGATTTTGATGGGGTTCTTGATTGCGTCAGTATGGCCGTCACATGCGTGTTTAACAAGCGTGGGACACTACTGGCTATAGGATGCAATGACGGACGCATCGTAATCTGGGATTTCCTGACTCGGGGTATTGCCAAAGTCATCAGTGCACATATACATCCTGTCTGTTCTCTATGGTATGTATGCTTATATATGTGAGTGTGTGTGTATATTTTGTATGATGTATGGTTGTAATTGTATTTTATTTTATTGTTTTCTAACAGTTGGAATAGATCAGGTCATAAAATTTTGAGTGCCTCGACTGATTGTATGGTGTCAATTTGGGATGTCTTATCTGGAGAATGCGATCAATCTTATAGGTTGGTTGGTTGGCTGGTTGTCTGATTGCATATTTGAATGTAATAATTATAACCCATTAAACTTGTATAATTTTTATGGAGTTTTTTTTTGGTTATTCAATATAGATTTCCATCTCCAGTTTTAAAAGTTCAATTCCATCCTAGAGATAGGTGACTAGTTTTTATCGCCATCAGCGTCATCCTCATTTTCATCCTCCCTATCATCATCATCATCAACGTCGCAAGCATCATCATCATCACAAGCAACAACATGATTACTATGATCTTCATTAACATCATCATCATCATCATCAACGCTAGTAATCAGTTCTTAGTTGTTCCTATGAAACATGCCGCTGTACTTATGGCGTTGGATGGTAAACATAGGCTTGTGCCCATCGATGAAGAGGTTTGTTTATTCACTGGTTGATGGATTGATTGCTTGTTTATTCATTCATTCATTCATTCATTCGTTCATTCATTCTTTCATTCATTCGTTCATTCATTCGTTCATTCATTCATTCATCCTCATTCATACATTCATTCATCCTCATTCATTCACTCATTCATTCATTCATTCATTCATTCACTCATTTATTCATTCCTTCATTCCCGAAGGGTGATATGAACATTTGTGCTTCATTTGACAGAAGAGGGAAACATATTTTTACTGGAAATGCAAAGGGAAAAGTATGTTTGTTTGTTTGTTTGTTTGTTTGTTTGTTTGTTTGTTTGTTTGTTTGTATGTATGTTTGTATGTTTGTTTGTATATTTGTATGTATGTATGTTTGTATATATGTATGTATGTATGTTTGTTTGTATATATTTTTGTTTGTATGCTTGTGTGTATGTGTATATCATAAACTGGCAGATCCTAGTGGCAGATACAAAAACATTGGAGCTAGTTGCATCGTTCAGAGTCTCAACAACAGCCTCAAGTACGACGTCACTCAAGTCTATAGAATTTTCTAGAAGGGGAAAGTCAGTAGATTGACTGATTGATTAGTTGATTGATTGATTGATTAGTTGATTGATTGATTGATTGATTGATTGATTGATTGATTGATTGATTGATTGATTGATTGATTGATTGATTGATTGATTGATTGATTAGTTAATTGATTGGTTAGTTTAAAGTTGTTTGATTGATAATCGAAATATTACACTTCATTTTTATGGCATTTAATAAATGTTTTAGAGTAATAGTAACAGTTATCTAGTTTGTTGGAAATCAAAATAGTGACTATAGCCACTCAATCATTCGATCAACCAATCAATCATTTAAGCAACCATTCAACTAACTAACCAACTTCTCAGTTGCTTCCTAGTGAACTCAGCAGATAGGATGGTGAGAGTGTATGACAGTGATGAGGTAATAGCTTGTGGAATCAACGGAGAACCTGAACCAATTCAAAAACTTCAAGATCTCGTTAATAGGTTGGCTGGCTGGCTGGTTGATTGGTTGGTTGGTCGATGGATTAGTTTATCAAAGTTAAAAAATTATTTCTCTCTCCCTCTCTCTTTTTCTTTCTCTCTCTCTCTCTCTCTCTGTCTCCAGATCTCTCTGGAAGAAGTGTTGTTTCTCTGGAGATGGTGAGTACATCGTGGCCGGTTCCTCTCGACAGCATTCCCTGTACATCTGGGAGAAAGTCAGTGGTAACCTCGTTAAATTCTTGCTAGGAACGAAAGGAGAAATGCTATTGGATGTCGTGGTTAGCTGTGGGCAGGGCTTCGTTGGTTTCCTGATTTTTTATTGGCTGCTGCTAAAGCGTTTGTTAGACATATGATTGATTGTTCATTTGAAACTGTCGTTTGCATGTGATTCTGTGTTATCGCTATTAATTATAATTATTATTTATTCTTATTATTATGATCATATTTATTCTTATTATTATGATCATAGTTATTTTTATTATTATGATTATATCTTTTATAATTTCAGTGGCATCCAGTCCGGCCCATCATAGCCTCAATATCCAGTGGTGTTGTCTCCATCTGGAGTCAGAATCAAGTGGTGAGTCGCTGTTAAAAAAATGACGATGGCGATGATTTTACTCGCTCGATGGTCTCTCTCTCTCTCTCTCTCTCTCTCTCTCTCTCTCTCTCTCGTTAAGATGAAAATGATAATATCTTTCTTTCTTTTTCCCTTTTTCTAAAATTTAAAAAAAATTTCAGGAAAACTGGAGTGCATTTGCTCCGGACTTCAAAGAGCTGGACGAAAACGTTGAATACGAGGAGAGGGAGTCGGAGTTCGACCTTGACGACGAGGATAAGGAAGTTCAGGAGGTCAAAGGTCATTACTGATGATGGGGATGACGACGACGACGATGATGATTGAGATGATGTTTGGGGTTGTTGTAATTGAGAAATTTGTTTCAATTGCGTTTTCGGGTTTTTTCAATTTTATTTCTCTCTGTTTCTTTTTTAATTTTTAATAATAATAATATAATAATAATAATAATAATAATAATAATAATAATAGTGATAATAATAATAATAATAATGCTGAATACAGCTGTAGGGCCAGTGGAGGAGAATGTTGATGTGGATGTTACGACCGTCGATGCAATAGCTGCCTTCGTGAGCAGGTTAGTTTGTTGGTGGGAGGAGTTATGTTAATGAGATGGTCTAAATGAATTGTGCTAATTAGATAGGCAAATTATGCAGATTAGATTGATTGCTTGATTAGATATGCTAATGAGATTGGCTTATGATATATGGTTACGAGATAAATGATGGAGATAATGATGATGATGGGCGTGGTGAACAGCGATGAAGATGAGGATGATGAGGACAGAGCACTTTTGTACCTCCCCATTGCACCTGAGGTCGAAGACGCCGAGGAATCTTGGGGAGACGTGGGTGCAGTTGTATCTATATTCCTTTGTTCATTTTTCATTCATTTATTTGCCAAATCAATCATTCATTCGTTCATTCATTTGTTTTTCATTTATTTGCCAAATCAATCATTCACTCGTTCATTCATTTGTTCATTCATTCATCCTTTCGTTAATTAATTAATTCATATTTATTTTCTTTGATTCACAAGAAACCTGGGTTTTTCCGATTTTTTTTGTAAATTTCTAAAAATAAAAACCTTGAAAAATATAACAACAGAACAACACTCCGACTCCAGAGAAGCGAAGATCTTCCGGATCAGCTGCCGGAAATCCCAGCCGGGATTCTCCACCGAAGAAAAAGAAATCGAAAGTGCTCGATATCGATCTCCCTGATGCTCCTATTGACGGTTGGTTGGTTGATTGATTGAGCCATTCATTTATTCATTCATTCGTTCATTCACTCATTTATTCATTCATTAAATTCCTAATTCACAGAGGTGCATCCATTTTTTAACGCCAAAAAACCTCAACCCGACAAATCATCCGGTCCTAAAAGGTCAGTAGGTAAGCCTCCCAAAAGTTCAAAAGGTCAACAGGGCACTAAAAGTGAATCTAAGTCACGTGGTGGACAAAGCGGAAAAGGAAATATTAATAATAATAATAATGGTGGTGGTGGAGATTACTATAAAGAGAATGCTTATTAATTAATTGATTTGTTTGTTGATTGATTGATTGATTGACTGTTGCACGGCTGCTTGGTTTACTGGCTGATTGATTGAGATGGATGATGACGTTTACAACTGACTAATTGACTCCAAAAAAGAGTTAGATCATCATTTCAGAATTTTTTATTCTCTGCCCACGCTGGAAGTGCCATGCTTTTATAACCTTCCAGACAGTTCAATATAAAATGTATAAAAGAAAAACGATTTTCATTCGTACAATAATTTTATATTTCCTTCATTCGTTCTATCAGTTTTTAGAGTGAATAAATATGAAGCCGTACTACGAATAGAGTTCTGCTTCCTTTATTTTCACTGTCACTTTATAAGCTAATGTGGGAATGCTAACTTTGCTGTCTCTCTCTCTTTCTCTTTCTTTCTCTGTATCTCTCTTATGTTCTCTCCGTCTTTCTCTCATTTTTTATCTTCGGGCATGTACTCTGAAATTTGAAAACGCATGAACCCTGCTTCGTTTTGTTTCATTGAGTGGCAATTTTAAATGTTTCCAAAGGAGTAGCTACTTTCGCTCTTTCTCTACTCTCTCTTTCTTTCTCTCACTCTCTCTCACTCTTTCTTAACTTCACCCATTTTTTTATTCTCTCTTCATTTCAATCGGGCGTAATGTTACAACATGTGTGCTAATATAGGGGAGTTTCGACCAGATGTTACATACATACGCACGTACACATACATACATACGTACATACATAGGTACATACATACACACGTAAACATACATACACATATATATATATATAATATATGTGAATATAATGTATATATATATACACAAGTGTCTTCTCGACATGATTCTTTGCGTGATAATTTTGTTTGCCCCATTTGGTTGTGATGATTGATGATGATGATGACGACCGTGCTGCTGATGATGATGATAGCTATAAGGATGATGATGATGGTGGCTGTGATGGATGTCGTGATGATTTTTAGGATGGCAGTGATGATTATGATACGATGACGTTGACAATCATGATAATAGTGATGATGATGGTGGCGATGATGATGATAGTGGTGGTGATGATGATGATGGTGATCTCGTTCGAAACTGTTTACAAAAAATATGACTGAAATCTTTCAAAAGACTTTTTTACGTGCAAGCTCGCCAACTTGTAGAGCAGGCGTGTTAAAAAAAAACAAGGCGCTAGATAAATAGGATTGATTGACGGGTCTTGTTTCTTTCATTTATTCATCTATCCATTCATTCATTCGTTCATTCATTCGCTCATTCAATAAGATAGCGTGTGGTTATCTTGAGGACTTTTTAATTGATTTCAATGCAACCTTCCACTCTTTCAAAATTACTTGCATACTAATAATAAAAATAATAAAATAATTGTATTTTTATTATTACATAATTATTGCTATATATATATTATAAATATAATTATTATTTTTTTTATTATATTCAGTAGAGATACTTGTTGCACGGTAATGTAGTAGTAGCCACAGAAGAAGTAGTTGTAGTAATTAATCTGTTTAAACAATAACATAGCTAAATATCTACATGATATACTTATATTATGGAACTATAATCTACTCTGCGATTGGCTGGTTAAAATATGAATGAGGGATTTTGATTGGTCGAAATTTGCAACGGAGGAAGTTGCATAAATTATAAGAAGTGTGATGATTATCATATTTGTGATTATGGTAATGATTGTTAAAGTTACTGATGGTGATGACGACGACGATGTTGTTGGAATATGTATGTGAAATCGCGATGTAGTATCGACAATGATAACAGATGTTTATATATATATATATATTTATATATATATATGATACTTATATACTTAATGTATATATATAATACTTATATATATATGTGTATATATTAATTATTAGGTTAATATAATACGTGATCTTTTAGTATGTGTGTTATAAAAATTAATGAATTTGCTGGGGACTTTATTTTTATATCTCTATATTCATCTCGTTTATCTGTTCGTTCGTTCGGTCCTTTATTTGTTCATTCATTCAATCATTCATTCATTCATTCTTTTAATTGTTTCATTCTTTTGCGCGATTAACTCCAAAAAACAACAGCAATGACGTCATCAACAACAACAACAACGGCAATGATGATGACGTCATTTACGGCAACAATGGCGTCGTCGAAATTCTCAGAATGGAAAAGAAAAATAAAGACATCAGCAGCGGTTATCGGCGACAATGTGACGACATACTTCAACAACAACAACAACTTCTTTAACTGCATTCAAACAACATCTAATGCGTTAAATACTGCAACAACAACAACAACATCAGTTTATAAAGGCGTTATTATCAATAATAACTTCAGTCACAGGTTCAATAATCAACTCATCATCAACAACAACAATATAGATTTCACCAATAACCACAACATCATCATCAACAACAACAACATAGATTCTAACAACAACCACAACATCATCAACAAAAACAACATCAGCAGCATCAACAACAACAACAATACCATTAACACTAACAATAGCAACTATTACAGCGTCATCAGAAGCTCAAAATTATCCGAAAACAGCAGCAGCAATGGTATAAGTGACAACAACAACAACTGCAACAACAACGACAATTATAACATTCAAAACAACAAAGCCATTGGTTATGACGTCATCTACAACAACATCAACAACAATAATGATAATAATAATAATAATTATGACGTCAACAACCGCATCGACAATAGGTGTTATTATCATTCGAATTATCATTGCAACAGCTACGATTATAAACGATACAGCCATGGCGTCAGAAACCTGTACGCTAACAACAATAATGACGTCATTACTAACAACAACAACAACAAAATGTACAATGTCAACAATAGCAACAACAACACAAACAACATTTCAAGTGGTAACGGTTCTACACCCGTACAATCCTCAATATCTTTTAAAAAATCCGCGAAGACGCCGAGAAAAAATGTCTGGAAAAACCAGACATACGCCGACCTTATTGTCAAGGCCATTCAAAGTTCAAGCTCAGGTCAGATGACTTTGAGTCAAATTTATGATTACCTTACCGAGCACGTGGATTATTTTAAGAACAAGAAAGATGGAGGGAGCTCTATCGGATGGAAGGTGAGTTCTGATTGGATGGCTGGATTCAAAATGTCTTCTGATTTGTCGATTTAGTTTTGAACAAATTTTGATGGGCATTCTTGATAGATGGTGAGTTTTGATTGGCTGTTTGGTCTGGAAGGTTGGTTGGGATTTGTCGATTAGATTGTTCGTTCGTAGGCTGTGGTTGCGACTTTGATAAGTTTAAATTGCATTTTAAGCCAAACAATCAAAAAACAACCAACCAATCCTAAAAATAATTTCAGAACTCCATCCGGCACAACCTCTCACTGCACAGTCGATTCGTTCGAGTTCAGGTTCGAAACAATGGCAAAAGTAGCTGGTGGACTGTTGATCCAGAAGCCAAACCTTCAAAGAGAAACAAAAAGAAAATGGCTACCATCACTACTACAATCTCTACTACTACTGCTGCTGCTGCCACTACTACTATTGCTGCTGCTGCTGCCGCTGCCACTGCTACTACTACCGTCAAATGTGAATTTAGCGGCGAAAAAATTGCCAAAAATTATTCTAATAAAAAGTTCGCCCGCGAAAAAATTAACTTAAAATTGGAAGATACTTCAAATGGTAATTATTACTGTAACGTAAGTGCTGGCAATGTTAGCGATTGCCTTGTAAACAACTGTTTGCATGACGACAACTCCAACTCCGATAAAAATGACGTCACGAAAGGAAATAAGAAATGTGCCGCTAAAAAACAGGCCGTAAATGGCGTGAATAATAAAAGCAGCAGACGCAATAAAGATAACAATCACGACTTTGGTAAAATAATTAATAATAATAATAACAACGAAAACTGTAAGAATAATAATATAAGTAATAATAATAATTTTAGTAGTAGTAATCATTTGAAATGCGATAAATATCCCCATATCAGCCATTCCAAATATTACCATAATAATAATAATAATATCAACAATAATAATAATAACAATAGCAGAATTTTTACTACACACCAAAGCAATTGTGCGACCAATAATGTAGGAAACATCGTTAGTGGTAGTGTTAATAGCATTGGCATGAGGAACGATAGAGTAAGCTATTTTAATTGTGTTGGTAGAAATAGCTGTAGTGACGCTAGTAACGTTACTACTATTTGTGGTAGTAGTAGTAGTAGTAGTGGCAGTTGTGGTAGTAGTTGTTACTGTTGTGGTAGTAGTTGTAGCAGTAGTGGTATTTTATTTAAAAGAACTAACGGTTATTTCCATAACGATGGTATACATCCGTATAGTTTCGGTAGATTTAATTTTCTCAATGAAAGTGGTTATAATAGTATTAGTAATTATTGTTATAACAACGATAACATCAATTTGTTGGCTTATTATAACTGCAGTGAGAAGTATTTTAATGCCTCTACTGCAACTACTGCTACCACTACTACAGCTGCTGCTGCTGCTACTACTACTGCTGCTTTTACTGCTACTAATGATAATTGTAATACTAATCTTTTGTGCAATGATTCTTATGAATTTATATTTGGTGACTTGAACACCGCCAATAATAATAATCACAATAATACAAATAATAATAATAATATTTATAGTAATAATAATAATATTGATCTTAAGAGTAACAGTAACAATGTTTATAACCATCTTGATTATTATTACTATTACCAAAATTATTGCCGTGGTTATCTCGGATAGATAGATCGAGCTTCAATATAATGACCTTTCATTTCATTGTCCTCTTCATTTTATTACAATTCGATTCATTTGATTGTCATTTATTCTTGTTATCATGGAAGTTTTGTACAATTTAAACCAAAATCATATCATGATAAAACTGAAAAAAGAGTGGAGACCATGGAAATTTAGGAAGACTCTATGGTCATATTTGGAGAATTGGCCATGTTGAAGAAAACATAGATGGTTCAATTTGAAAACTTTGGAGGCTGATATCTCGAAAAATACTGAACAGAATTGGAACGACTGTTTTCGCAAAGATTTGATCAAGAAAAGTTGCAAAGAGAAGACGAACATTTTGAAGGGTTCAGCGTCGAAATCACTTTGACCGATAATTCAGCTGAAATTTTGTTTAGTACGGCATTTATCTCTTTCGAATAGAAATGTTTTTTAATAAACTTAAAAACATGTTCCTATTCGAAAGAGATAAATGCCGTACTAAAAGTTTAAACTTAAGTTTTTAATGTTCTTTTTATTGAAGAAATAATTTTAAATTGGAAATAATATATTACGTAACAAGCTAACGAGATGGGATTGTCAAAAACTAATGTACGCTATAAGGCAAAAATGTAAGCGCTACAAAATTAATAGCTTAAAAAAGTAAACAACAACAGCACTTCCTAACATTTCTAATTTACGTATCGAACTAGGTTTCGGAAGAAATTCGAGTAAGTATTTAGTTTTTTAATTTATTTTGGCATATGAATCTGGTTTTATAATTTTTCAATTCTCAAATTTAAGTTACTAATTAACAAATTTAATTTTTTACAAATTTTGGGTTTTTTTGTTTACATTTGGTTAAAAATGGTTTAGCGCTACATTTGCTAAAAGAAACGTTTTTGAGGTCTAAATTTTTACTTCCATTTTTCTATATGTTTTTCATGTTTTTTTTCAACTTTTTACTAACGTTATGAAGTTGTTTTTTGGCTTAATCAAATGACTAATAAAAGTATTGAAAATAATGATAAAAATTATGATATGGAAGAGGATTGAGAAGTATGATTATAACAAGAATGATTTTGTTACGTACATTGTTTTTGCAAGAAAACCATTTAGAAAATCTTTAATTTTAATTTGATCGAGAAAAACTTTTTTTATTTTACAAAGTTTATCAACACAACAAATTCGACATAATCTCAATCATCGATCGGTAAATTATCAATAATACTGTTACCATAACTGCTACCTACTAATGAGAATTTGAACGACTTTTTGGGCAAAGTCTTGTTAAAGAAAACTTGAAATAATAATGAGATAAATATTTTAAGTGGTGGTTTAACTTCAGATTTAAGTCAAGGATTCAATTAAAGTTTTTTTCAACTCCTGGTATTATCTATTTCACCCACCATTTATCGAGTGACATGACTTTTTTTACAGTTTGACATTTGATTTAAAAAAACAAGTTTTTTTTCGGTATTAATAAACTAATTTTATTAGTGTTTTATAAAAAATTTTTTTTCGTAATAAAAAAGATGAAAATGTTCACCTTGATATAATACAGAATACGTACAGGTTCGACCGATCGACAGGGGAGTCAATCGTGGTGGTCACGTGATCTGTAACTACCAATCAGCGTGTTTGCTGTAGTTGTATCTCGAGAAGAGGGCATTTTGAATCTGGAAAAGTGAAGAAGACGACAATTTTTTATGAATAAAGAAGAATGAAGGTTTTTGTTTTAAAAATTGTCGAAGGTTTGCATTTTTTGTATTTGTTAATTATTATTTTTTGTTTAAAATGGAGTATTTACTTTAGTTAGAAATGTTACATGTAACAATGTTGCCATCCCAAAATTACGCTGACTAAATTTAAATTACGATTAGTGTTGATTCCGTGAAGTGAGATAATAAAATACATTATTGAAGTAATTAGTAAGTGTCCGGGATTTTTAAAAAAGATAGGATAAAACATAAGTTTATTCATAATTTCCTTATAATATTATTTTGCAGTATCCAGACAAGACAAGATGTAAAATTAAAATTTAAAAGTCAAGAATTCTATGAATTTGAATTAGTAGATTAGCATTAGAATATTTGATAGATAGACTGATAGATGATAGAATAGAGTAATTAGACTATTAGATTATAGTATTTTAGTTTAGAGTCTACGACTATTACTATTATAAAGAGAGATTCAGTACTTGACTAATTGTAAGTATAAGATTCAAAAGTCAAACTAAGATTTGACAAAATAATGAACAAGAATTGATCAAAATTGGCATTGAAATTTGTCTTTTATTTTTATTCTACTCCTATTTTTTCTATTCTAATTCTGATCTAACTCTGTTTGCTTCTAATGTGTACTGTAAAAAAGCTAATGATGCATTATTAGATTTTCTAATGTGTAGTGTGAAGCTAATGCATTGTTAAATTCAGTAACTGCAAGAATTAAAGAATCAAAAGAAGAAGTAAGATTTGAGAGAAACAAAGAATTGGAGAATATTTTTTTCTGTTCTTATTCTAATTCTAAATCTGTTAGCCTAATCTTTTTCTGAATTTGTTTCTCTGATTGCTAAAGTTGACAAATTATTTGACAGTTTTATTTTTTGCATGTTTTTAAGTAATATTTTTTTCAGATGTCGATATTTTGAAAGACAATATAAACAATATTTTTTGAAGAAAAATTCTCTTACAGGTTTTTTAATTAACCTACCTATTTTATTAATTAACTACCAGCTTTTTAATTTTTATATTACTTAAGATCTGGTAACTTTACTAAATAGTGTTAAATTTTAGTTTTTTTTACTGTATGATGTGTACACATGTACATGTACACATACAGCTCACACTGGAAAAATTCCAAAGTGGTTCGTACGGCTCTTACTAATACTGTCATTATTTTATTCTTTTAAATTTTTTTATATATTTCAGGTAATGTTAATTTTTTGATGGAGGGTAAGCAAAAAACTGCAGCAAAGCAATTTATAACAGCGATGAAGTCTGTAACTTTGTGAATGTTCTTGTAGAATCTCATTTTCTCTACCATCATTTTGTCCCACCCCATATGTTTATGTAATATCAGTTTTTTCTTAAAAATTTTACATACTTTCCTCAAAATTTTTTGTCATCTTGGTTTCTTTTAAATTTCTAGCTTCCACTAGTTTTGTTTATTAACATTCTTCCCCTCAGACTTGTGACACACTGCAACAAATTAAATGCTATTTTACTTGATAACCAAGTAAAAATTCATTGATTTTATGATTTTTATACTAATCAATTGTTAGTCTTAACTGCTTTTTGAGTTCTTGACCAAAGGTGAATATGTTTAATATAATTATTGGTTTAACATTTAATGTTTTTGCTAAATTTTTTTGTTTACAGCTGTTCTCAAAGCAATTGAAAGGTTTTTCAAAATTTCTTGTAAAAGTTTGATCTAATGGTTAGTATGTAAGCAGGTACTCTTGTTAAACAATTTCTATGTACTGATCCACGTTTTGAGAAAATTATGAACGCCAATGTTTAATGTGATATAATTTTTTATATAACTTATATCTAATTCTCTAAATTACTCCAAGTTAATGTCGTAAGTATAAGTTGAAATATATGCAAAACAGCTCAATTTGAATGTTTCAAAATTTATTAAAATCCATCGGTATGCGGATTTAAACTTGAGTTTAGTCTTCCTATAAGGTAGGATTGTCTTTCAATGTTTGAAACCACTGTAACTGATAATAACTGGCCAAGTAAGTTATGGAACAAATTTACTGAACTTATTATTAATTGTTTTTTAAGCGCTTGTCTAAAATATTTAAACCTTATATTGTGAACATTTTTCTTCAGTTAAGATTTAGCACACAGTGAAACCATTAGTTATAAAATTTCTAATTTTTTTATAAATAGTTAGGATTATGAGTTTACAACATAGTTCAATTTTAAAAACTATTTAAAATTAAAATGAGACTAATTTTATCTTTTAGCTAAGTTAAGATTTATAGTTCTGTTGTAAGATTTGTTGTAAGAAGTAAAGGTACTGATACTGATGTGACAACAATTTAATTTTATGGTTAGTTTCATTAAACTTTAAGTTTAATTTTTCTTTTAATACAAATGAAAAATATATAATTTGAACGTTTCTTATAGCCAAGTTAAGATTATCTTTCAATTAAGTCAGCATGTTGTAAGTTAAAATATAAACATTTAACCTTATGAGCATAATAAGCTCACAAGAAAATTTGTTTACATTTTTTTCTCGAGTAAGTTGAAATTAAGTTCCAATTTAAATTCAGTTAAAATGTTTGAAAAAAAATTTTGCAAATTTTTAGATTCCCAATTAAAACAACTGAACGTTCATAAAAGTTTCAGCTGTTATTTTCAGTTTGTTCTGAATAAGGTAATTATATTATATAGTTGTATAAAATTATACAGTTATTCATGATTATGTAGAGTTGTATAGTTATATATAGTTTTATAGAATTATATAGTGTTATATAAAGTTAAATAGGGTTATATGTACTTATATAAAGTTATATTCGGTTATATAAAATTGTGAAAGATTATGTAAAATTATATATATGAAGTTATTTATATAGGGGCATATAAGGTTATATATAAAATTATCGCGTATGTGTGTACCTATGTAAATACGTCAGCATGTTCTCGAATTTTTAGTTCATGTACCGTTCAATAGGAGTGCCTGAAACGCAATTTTGGCTAAGCGCTTCGTTAATGGAAAATTTTACTTAGTTAAATTTTAAACGTAAACTTCCGGATTTAATTCGTGAGTAATTTTGAATTCGGATGATTTATTTCTGTTCTAAGGTTATTTTTTAACGATTTTTTAAACTAATTTCTTTTCAATGATGCCATTTGCTGTTTTTTTATAATTTAGTTTAATTATTGCGTAACTTCTAGTTTTTTAATTTCAGGGTGTTTAAGAAAGTCTGCGCGAGCCCCAAGTCAGTTTGTTCAATTTTTCTAGAAGATATTTATATATCTGAAAAAGTGGGATCAGAAACAGGTGCAAACAGGTTTTTTAGTTTAATAAGTTAAATGCAAATCTGTTAATTTAATTAAATTTGTTTTAAAAATGGTAATATGTAATTTTATTATAATTATATGTATGGTATGTAACATTCTGCTACAAACATTGATCAATGAGAGTGTACTTTGTACTTTTCTGTCTACCATGCAGTTAGTTTTAAGATAAACATGTAGTATTTTTCTGGGATTGTTAAGTATGATTAATAAGTCTAAAAGTAAACTTAAATTACAAATTATTATTATTAACGATTGAATGTTAATCTCGTATATTTACTAATTTTTAAAGTAATATACATTTTTTTAGCTCATTTATGAAATAAAATAGAGACTCATTTGTTGTGGAAATGTATTTTTAAAAATGGGTTCATATTTTTAAGATGGATATATCAATATTTTTATTTTCTATTTGTGAGTAAAAGCTAATGGCAATGTGTGTCTTTTATTAATTAATGAGTAGAAATAATTATTTCATTGGTGGGTGATAGTGATTGCTTATTTGTGTTTTAATTTCTGTTTAATTTCAATGTTTTATTTTCTACTATTCAGAATCATCTCCATGTCCCTGCATAGCTCCAGTGGAAATGTTGCTGACAACTTTGAACAAAACAGAATGCTTCCAGGCAGGTGGTCAGTTTGTGAAACATTTCATGATTTCACGGTTTTGTTCATTTTCATTTTTCAATATGTATCTATCTATCTAAGTATGTTTGTATCTCTATCTGTCTTTTTTCTCTCTCTCACTCTATATATATATATATATATATATATATATATATATATCCCTCTGTCTGTTCCTCTATTTTTCTCTATCTCTCAATCTATATTATCTATCTATCTTTTTAAATATTTTTTTTTATTTTCTCAATGTCATTTGCACTTTTATTGTTTTTAATTTAATTATTATTATTTAACTAATTAGAAACACTCTATCTTGCTAATTTGGCTTGAGCATCATTGAATTGTGGAAATATAAGCTTTATAAATATGATTGATTGGTTGGTTGCTTGATTGATTAATTGATTGAATGATATTAATTTTTACTAAAAACAAACTTAATGAAAGCAATAGGAGTTTAATTAAATTTTTACAGATCCATCAGTGGATGATCACTCATCCATCAGAATGACAGTTAAAGATTAACCAAACTTGCTTGACTCAGTTGCTTGTGGTACATTGATGTCTTGATGGTTGCAATCATTTCTCTCTTCTCTGTGAAAGCAACACCAACGAAGATGTTATCTACATTGGCAACACATTCACAGCTAACAACTTACTGTTTGTTGTACAATGGAAAACCTCATGAACGGTTTTCAGCAGACTGCCTCAGCTAGCAACTCGAAAATGATCTCAACAAAAAATGAGCGGGGTTCAAACGTGATTTCTTGTCAAATTGATTATATATATGTGTCATGTGTGTCTGTCTGTATGTATGCGTGTTTGTGTGCTAAGTGAAGCTTCTTATTTTTGCTATTCTGTCAATATCTCCCATCATCTGCTTGTGAGTTATGAATTTTATATATATACATGCATGTTATATTTGTGTGTTTTTATATGCAAATGGTTGTGTTAATTTTATTGACGTTATACATGGCTCTCATGGTTGAAACACTCATCTACTCACTTTTTGATGCTTTTATTGGTTAATTAATCACTTTTTGGTGTTTTAGTTGGTTAATTAGTCACTTTTTGATGCTTTTAATCACTTTTTGATGTTTTATTTAGTTACTTATCATTTTTTGATGTTTTAAATTTCGTAACAAAAGTAAATAAAATACTTGAAAATGTGTTATTTCCTTATAAAATGGCGTTAAAAATTTGTAAAAGTTGTAATTTTCGTTAATTTAAATCGTTAAAAAAACGAGAAAAAATGCTTATTTTTGTCATTTTATATGAAATATAAAATAAATATTCCAACTAATTATTGAGTAAAAGACGTAATAAAAGTCGTAAAATCGCGTAAAAATTATTTTACTAATTAAATTTATCATTACGGTCAAAATACGAAATTTGTTATTACTATGATTAACATGCTTTTTTATTATTATTCCGAACAACTTATTATTCTGCATAACGAAATTTTGAAAATTTTCGAACAATATGAATAATCATAAAAATAATGAATAATAATAATGTATAGAAAATTTTTTGTTATTCCGCACAACAAACTTTTGCCAAAATTTCACGAAAATTTTAGCATAATAAGAATAATAATAGGAAAAAGAAATAATAATAAATTTATTATTAAAAATATTTCACACACGTCAGCATACACTCGTGTACGCCTGTATATGTTATATATATTTAAGTATATGAATGTATATATATATGTTATATGAACATGTACCTCTGTATATGTATATATTTATAAAAATACGTGCTTATATGTATATATACTCATGTATATATATATATATATACACATATATGTATATATAGAATAGGCTAATACTTCGTTCGGTAGGTGTCTAAAACGACGAAATTGGACCCTCACGGATAAATTTTTTTCATTCGCTACTTTAGAATTAATTTAAAAATAGATTTAACTTAAATTTAAAAATGAATTTAAACTAAACTTAAAAATGGATTTAAACTAAATGAAAAAATGGATTTAAATTAAAGGATTGATTTAGATCAAAATTAAAAATAAATTTAGCGAGAAACCGTACAAATTTAACTATGAACACGGAAAATTTTAATGTATTTTTTAAATTATTTAACAATGACAGTTATGAAATGAAGCAAAATTAAACATATAAGAATATGCTAATTTACCGACAACAGCAATAAAAATCATTAATTTTCATTTGAAACTTTGTAAACGTATTTGAGTCATTACACCTATAAAATTCCTGTAAAATGTAAATTTTAACAATAAAAAAACACAATAAAGTTATAATCTAACACAAATTATGATAAATAATAACAAATTACGCATTTAGGAAAAGATTTTAAAAGGAGGCAACAGATTTTTTTTCATCATCAATCACCCTGCAACGTTAGTGACACCATGGTAGCAGCAGCAGCAGCAGTAGGGTCAGGTTACTAACTTTTTCCTTTCCATGAACTTTGAAATGAAACTTTCCACAGAATCAAAGTTTTCAGCTATCAGTTTCCATTTAAATCTCAGTAAAAATTTTCCTGTAAAAGATATTTTAATAAGATGTTATAATTATTCAATTACTTAATTATTATTGTAAATAATATTGTTACCATAGTGTAAACAGTGAATTTGTACATCATTTGCTATTTATTTGACTATGATACAAACTCAAACATATAATACATCATACAATAATTCTCAAGCCAAAAATAATTTTTTGATGAATTACATCAAAATGTACAGATGAGTAAACTTTAAAAAAAATTAAAAAAGACGATGACGATAATGATGTAAAAGATGAAAATGATGAAAAAAATGAAGATTACAAAACATGAGGATGATGGAACAGATGGAGAAGATGGTAATGATGAACAAGCTGATAGTGACAAACAATATGACAAAGATGATGATGGTGATAAAGAAAAGAGAAAGACGACAAAGATAATGATGGTGATAAAGAAGATAATGCATAATTTAGACAAAATTTGGTTTGAACCACACATACAAACAACAAACTTTTACCAGGATGCCTGCCAGTGATTGATGGTTGATGCCAATGACGATTCCCCATGTAGGCATACCAGACTACCTTCCAGAATGCCTTCATTCCAAATTGGAAACAGTTTAGGTAGATCAGCAAGCTTCTCCTTCACAATTTATATTATATAAAGTAATACATTAGATAACAATATATCATTAAATAGAAGTATAAATTAATTAGAAATCATGAATGATTTGTATAACTAACCATCAATATAAAAATAAAACATAATTAGTAAATACACTCATAATATAAATAGCAATAAATTGTGGTGATGCAAGTTCAATTTCACAAGAACAGAATGGATAGATGCCAATGAAAAGAAAGATGGAGAATCATTATTAAATTATTAATAATAATTAAGAATCATTATTATTTTATTTATTAGAGAGAGAAAGAAGTGCTGATGAAAAAAAAAATGATGATAAAAAAGGTGATAAAGATGGTGAAGAAGATTATGAAGAAAGTGATAGACGAAAAGTTACCAGTTGAAACTTTCAAAAAATACTTTTATATAGCGCACACAATTCTTAACAGCCTGATCCAAGATAGAACCAACAAGAACCAACATAAAATTGTGGCATCCACACATTCCGGCCCCTGCTGTTTAGAAGGTCAGCTCATCAGCTTCAAAGTCGATGTAACATTCAAGTTCTGAAAATTTAAAATTTTCTGTAAAATTTTTACAAACAAAATATTACTAAAAAAAAAGTAGTAATAAAATTTTATTAAACTGTAATTTATTCAGAATGGCTGCATCATTGCTTTTCAATGGTGACAAACAACTTTCAAGAATATGGTTGATGAGCATTTTATTCTGACCCTCATAGGCATCTTCAGTTGCTTCGTTGGCTAATTATTAAATACATTACCAGCCTTGATGTCTCTGAATATCAAAACAGCTTCATCCAAATCCCAAAACTGCTGTTTCAATTAAAATGAAATAAAATGACTAGTCCTTTAAATGTTGAACATAACACATAAAAAAATATTTAATAATCAGATATCTGATATAAAATATAAATTATAAGACATACAAACATATATATTTTATATTAGTACCATTAGGCAGTAGGCCAGCAGTATTAGATTCAAAAATAATTAATTTTATATAAATAAATAAATAGTAAAATAAAAAAATAAAATTACAAATCATTTGTGAGTTTCACTGTAGTATCAGTTAGACCAGACTCACGTCACGTATTATCCGCCGACGAGAATATGAAATAAATTATAAATGAGGAAAAACAAGATTACGGATAAAATTTTTAAAAATTAAACAAAAATTAAAATTACCTGGACCTCATCTTTTAACATTTGAGCGAAATCCTGACAAGTCTAACGATACTTTTTTGTAAATTTAAACGACGAGTCACGCCACAATTTAAAGAATGAGACCATAGGAAAAAAACCAGTTTTGAAGTTAGTGCGAACAAAGTAAATTAAAAACAAGTATGGAAAGCTGAAAACTTTTTAAATGTGCATTCCATTCTGAAGCGCTTAAAAATATCTAACCTTAAACTAGATTCAGATCTAGATGCCAGTTACATATCTAGTTATTTGATGAGGACGAAAATGATTACGGAATTGATTTTAATATCACCTATATCGCTCAAAATTTCAAATTCAAATTTTTCACTTTAGAATTATGAAAAGTAAACCCGAGCACACACACAAATACACTCGCACACACACACATCCACTACTTACAAAAAATTTACCGTTACAGCATATTTATGACAACTATATTATTACGAAGAGATGTGTACATTAATCAACAATGTAATGTTAATTTTAGATTCGTGCATTAAACTATGCAGTTCCATTACATTTGATAAACACAGATTATACAAAAATCTTCAACAATATTTATACAAAAATTGTATCTTCGTTTGTATGTACTTGATACAAAAAAAACTTCACAAGGTATTATAACAATCTCTCCCTCTCACACACACACACGGATATTCCACAATGTAGTACATTAACAATTAGTAACTTAACAAAAACAAATTGTATATACATACATATATACTGAACATATATAATATATACATCTATATATATATATGTATAGATACAAGAAATATACATTAAAACACACTTTTATACAAGGATGTGTACAAAAACAAACATATCATACACAAAAAGGTGAATGCACATCCGATTGAACACTTGTATCATAAGTTGAAACATATATACACACATAGTATATATACATAACAGTACATATGCAATCTGCACAGTTCAATGTGAAACAATGAGTCAACTCGATGCAATTTTTAAATTAATAATAATTACCATAGTCAGTTTATTATCTAAACTTGTTACTCTCCTGCTTTTATTATTTTATAATTTGAAAAAAATTTCAACACAAGAATAATAACAATTTAGAATTCATGTAACAATTTAACGTTCTACCTCGGGAGAGCTTGGTCTCTGGACGCTAAATGATGATTGATTGATTGAATTTATAGGAACCTACTACACACAGACATATATAAATATATCAATCAATCAATCGATCCTTGTTTAGCGTCTAGAAACCCAGTTCCCCCGAGGTAGGACGTATATATATATATAAATATATATGAGTATATTTATTTATTAATTTTATTTATTACAATTTTATATATGCGTACATGAAGACACCATCACTACTATGTAATATAAGTTCAGCTATATGCATCCAAAAAACAATAAAAATATATACAGTTCAGCGACAAAACAACTCATTTTATCATCACAACGAAAATATCAATCAATCAATCAAGCAAATGGATGAATCACAATCCAGGCACCTTATGGCTGAGTTATGCGATAGGGTGCCCGAATCTTATCTTCTTCCTTATCTTCCTTGTCAACTTCGTTTCATCGCCGTAATCATCACCTCATTGTGGTTGAGTGTGTTGCTTTTTACACTTGATTCCAAACCTACAGTTTCCAGATAGATAAAATTGACATACAACCCTGTTGTTGTTACCAAAATCTGAATTTGAAAAAAATGAATAGGCAAATTAGTAAGTCAATTAATTAATTGATAACGTATTTAAATAATTAAATATGAAATGATCATTACGATTATTTCAAACCACAGGTATATTAAAAAAACAACAAAGTACATTTTTGAATAATGTGAAAATGAATGATCAAAGACAAATTTTCAAAAATTTTCAAAATTTAAATTTACTTTTATTCCCTCCTCTTCCCCTTCCATCTTCTCTATTTTGAAACCTTCTTCTTGAATCATCGAACTGTTGATGAGGTGGCGGTCGTTGATTAGGGAAATTAGGAGGATTGCAATCGAACCTGGGCCAATGCGATGAGTTAGCCTCGTGGTTGTACATGAAGCCTGGGTCATAAGATTTCCTCTCCATATTTGGAACATTGCCATTCATGTTGAATCCCATTGGATAAGCAGGCATATTATTTATAAGATTTGATTGGCCGGCATACTGATTGTAGTGATTTGATTGGTTCATAACATTTGGATCGTAATGACTAACAGGATTGTTGACATTTAAAACTGGCGAATTTGATTGGCAGTTCATGTTGTTAGTGCTGTTCATGTAACTATCCAATAAATTTGTGATAGCTTCAGGAAGAATAAGTTTATTGGTTGGATCTTGTGGTTGTTTAGTATCAGCTGGCTGTGGTTCGGATTCATCCATTGGCTCCTCTCCCTCACCGATATCATCCAATGGAATTATTTTACAAGCTGATTGTGATTGGTCACCGGGCAACTGAGGCTCATCTGGCTCGGAAGGTGAATCTGGAATCCTATAGGTTGAAAATTTGAAATTAATCAATGAGTATGTAAGGAGCAGCAATCATTAGCAGATAATCAAGAAACATTTAAATAATGAAGATAACAAATCGTCATGCGAATTATTGAAACTGTAAAAAAATGTAAGCAGCTTGTTAGAATGAATGAAGACCGACCTATCCCTATTGAAGTAGATGATCTGCAGCACTAAGGTCTCCCTCCTGGCCTGAGTCAACTTTTCCTCACTCTCGCTACCGGGCACCATGCTGGAAGGTTCCAGGAATTCAATGAGGGGTGGGCAGAACCAATCAATCATCTCAGAAGGTTTATTTTTAGAATGGTGGTTTTTCCCAAACAGCAGCTCTCTCTCCATTTCTAACTCGTGTTTCCAGTGGTCTTGGAAACCAGAGTTGGAAACCGAAGAAGACGAAGAGGATGCAGGCGATAATAAAGATTTTTTCAAATTGTTAACGTTGCATCGCTCGTCGGCATCGAACTCGAAGTAGTGAAAGCTGCAGAGGTCCGTCTCCGATGCCCATGTTACGGATTTTTTTAACTTGGTTCCCAGTGAAGACGAGGAAGACGATGAAGATGCAGAAGTAGAAGTAGTGGTCGACGTGTGGGGTGGTGGGGATGATGAAGATGATTGTTGACGTTGTTCCGTTGTTACATCTGGAGAAAGGCGAGGCCGTTTGGCCTGAGGCGTCAAGTCGTCATTTTGTAACGCTGCTGTCACGGTGGTGGTGGTCGACGACGTTAAACTATACAAAGATGAGGATGGTGCTGTGGCTGTTGCGGTATTAGATGCAGTCGTTATTGCTGATAATGATGATGACGAGATAGATGTTGTTGTTGTTGATGATGATTTTGTTGCATCTGGTGTTAACCTCCTCTTCCTCTTCTGCTGCGCAGGTGTGGATGAGGCTTGCAAGGCGTCCATGAAGAGAGATTTCTCGAATATTTCAGGAGCTAGATGAAAATATTGTAAACAATTAATTGATCTATCAAATGTGATATCATATACATGAATGCAAACATCAATGACATCAGCAGACAAGATACAAGCTGGATACAACAACAATGAAACCGGAGTATAAATAAACAATTTTAAAACTTACATATAGGCTTGGGAGCTTGAACAACTTTACTCTTGTTTGAGTTGGCATCTTTAGAGGAACTCCTAACGGCACTGGCTGTACACTTATTGGCTGGGCTACTACTACTACTGCTACTGTTGCTACCATTCTTAACAGATTTTGCAGTTGAATTGTTGTTACTGCCGTTAGCATTACTCCCTTTTAAATCTTCAAGACCTGGGTTTTTGATTTTTTGAAAGTTGTTTATTATTCATTTGTAGAATTATTTTAATTGAAAATATTGTGTCAGAGATAAAACAACTTCACCAACACTTTGTGATTGAATTTTTTATTTCAATCTCTTCAAGCAAAGAGGAAAACAGTAGACAGCAAATGCGAATATACATAAAATAAAATATATATATACATATCATTACAGTACAGGAATGAAGAATGCAAACAATAAGTATAAAAATAAAAGTGACATGACTAATTGAAAACTTAAATCATATAAATACAAACATACATACTCAGAGATATGTATCTATATAAATAAATCAAACATGACTATGAACACAAACACACACACATTCAAACGCAACTATATCATACGCGGATACAAGTACTCATTGTACAAACACGCCTTACAACCGCACTAACTATGTCATATCTGTAATTCATAATTGATTTGTCACTAATGACATAAAATTTATATTGAGCTAACACTCCTAAAAACTTACCTACGTTACGAATCAGCAATAAAACAGGCAAGCTCAAAGCAGCTTGCAAAGAGTTATTTAGTTTAATTAAAAAAGTATTCTTATAGGTTTTTAAAGTTAACCGGACTCAAAAACAGATATATTTTTCTATTTCTGATCAGTATTTATACTTTTGATTCGTACTTTTTGTACTTTACGTTCAACAAGACTGCATTCAAGTTCGACACAAATATTTCACAAAATGATAATTATACATCCGAGTGACAGCTGACATGCCACCGGTCTGCACATTCACAGATCTCGAAACAAGCCCACGAAAATATGTATTAATACGCTTACGTACCTACCTGTGATACGTGTATACAGTATACACACACACACACACGTAAGCGTACACTTTTGTACGCCCCGCAGCTTCAATCCAGCAAGATTCGTTCAAATGCGCGTGTGTGTGCGTGTTCCAAGTTTTCACGGTGACAAAAAAATTGAATGGCCTAACGGCAAACATTAATGAAGAAGAAATATATAAATACTAAGATAAACTATATAACCTGTTGAGAAAGTTGAAATGATGTAGACGAATGAAACTAGAAAAATATAAAGAAACAGGTGGGTAATACATAAATATCACAGATATAAATGAAAAAAATATCACAACAATGCAGGACTATGAGCAAAGATAGAGATGAGACAGTATCATACGATGACTATGATATCACACTCATCATCATCATCTTCCTCCTCCTCCTCACCACCATCATAATAAACCTCATTATATCTAATATTATAACCACCCTTCTACTTATAATCCGACAATTATTACCTGTCATTCGGAAATTTTGAGGTTTCACTTTCACTGTCTTTGGCCTTTCTTTTTTGCCTAGAGAATCACAGGAAGCCTTACTGCTGCTACTCGCGCCACTACCATTGCTACTGCTAGAAGCATTTTTACTCAAATTTTGTGCCTTACTAACAGTGCTATTATTGATCTTATTTCTATCTAGAATGTTTGATTTTTTCTCAGCAGTGATATTGTTGTCGGAGGTTTTGGATCTGTCATCATTAGTTGAGTCAGACGACGATGGAGTCGTGAGCGCTATCAGCTTCTTCTTTAGTTTATCTGTAGGGTTTGTCATCAATTTCATCACTAACCATTACAATCAAAAACAGACTAATATTAAAAACGGTTTCGAGGATACTTACAAAGATAACAAAGATGGTACTAATATAAGAGCAACTAATAAGATCAATGAAATGAATCATTTTGGTTACAGCAATCTAATTTTAAAACATCTTTAAGGATAATATATAATGAAAAATTGAAATTAAAACTAACCCCCAGAAGATGATGATGTCGATTCCGCACTAGGACCCTTCACCACTTTCATCCACTCATCGACAACAACTCGGGCCAGTCTGGTCACTCCTGTTTTTTAATTTGTTACAATTTTTAGGATTTTGTGTGTACGCATGAATATTGGTATATGTATATATAAAAATGTAAGCTGCTTAGTATTTGTATTCCTTTTCGAGTTGCATATATATATATATATTCATATATATATATATATATATATTACCAACATATATATATATATATATATATTACCAACATATATATACACATATGTATGAATGCATCTAATGTTTTATAAAATTTGTACAATCAATGTATGATGAGTACAACACAAACACATAGAAACCAAACAATACAAAACAATAAAAACCACAAATTTAAAAATTAAACTAACTCTCATCGGAATTCTTAATCAGCTGTTTGATATCCTTAGCGCAGTTATTACTGCGGAGCAATTTAGTGTTCACCGGTAACAATTTGAAAAGCTGTAGCAACTCCAGCATCAGTGGTTTGTTGATCTGCGTGCATGCATCTCGCAGCCATGTGTGCAACTGCTGCCAGGCACCTCTCTGTAGCAATCTGCGGGTTGGTTTGTGTTAGGAGATAATTCATTGGTTTTTCATTAATATGTTGTGTCAAAAATTGATTTCAGATCTAGCTTTATTTTTTATTTATTTGTCTTATAGAATTTTGTTCATATGGTCTTAGTTTGTTTTATTTTGAAGAACGTGACAAACCATAGCAGGGAGTAGTTGACAAAAAGAACATACAAAAATTTTTAAAAATTAATTAGAATGTAAAATTCTTCTCAGTAGTAATAAAATAATTGTGTAAAATGTTAGCTTACTTTTTGATGATAGAACTCTCAGTTGACTTGATGACATTGATGAGTATGCATTGGCAAGGCATGGTTGAGCACAACTTCAGAATCCTAAGATTTTTAATAAAAATTTTTTTTATAAAACATCAACACAGATTGAAAGTCTAAAACAATTTTATAATTGTTATAAATGACACATATTCATTTTCTTTACCAATCAAACTATAATTAAAGTATTATTAATTGTTTAATTATTAATAAAATTAGTTACAAAAATGACAATCCAATTGATTACTAACTGAACAAATGAATCACTATATTCCTTCAAACCCCCTTTAGAATCAAGTAGAGATGACAAATTCTCTAAAAACTGATACGGATCTGATGAAAATTCAAATCCCAACACATTCTTTTCTTCTTTCAATGAACTCTGGTTATCATCTGAACTCAAAGATTTTGAATAACTTGGTGAGGCTGATTTATTGTCAAAATTTGTATCGACATCTATTTTAATTTTAGTGTCTGTCTTGTCGGGGATGATGGTAGTAGTCCTGTCCTCAGTACTGCTACAATCAGGATTTTCTGTTTTTATTTGTGGTTGGATTGTAATAGTTTTAGCAGCAGTGGAAATTTTAGTATTATCAATGGTGGGTAGAATTCCAACAGTGGTCATCATTTCACTGTCAATCACGCCATTAGTGCTCGTCAGATCTGTGATTGGAATGGTTTTAACTTTGGCAGCAGAATCAGCACAGACAGTGCTTGAAGAGACACTGGAATTATTTTCAAACGAATTCGCGTTCGTTTCGCCTCTCACGTTCGTCGCCAAGCAATTATCAATCAAGTCATCAACGCAGAAATTATCGCCTGAACCCGCAGGCTTCATTTTAAATCCGCTCTCGTTAATTAACAACTCGCCGTTTAGGAAAAAATTATTCGAGCCGTCAGTTGAAAAATTTAGCGGATTGGAATTATTTGAAATCGTAATTATTCTATAACTGTTTAAATTATTGTTATCTATTAGCTGAACTTGATTGGCCACAGGAAAATTTTGCCACCTTTGAAAATCAACGCCGGCCATCTTTTTTATACTAATCGATGATTCTTTATTATCACCACTTTCATTTGTTGACATTTCAACTGCATAGAATTCTCCTCAACTTCTTTATTTTTATACTGAAACAAAACAAAGTTAATTCTATAAAATATGCAGATTGTAAAACATAGATTACCCAAATAAATGAGTAATCTCGTAAATTTACAATTTAAAAACGTAATAAAATTATGATTAAAATTTGAAACTATTTTCTCGAAAATTAAAACGAAAAAAAACTATTAAATGAAATTAAACAGAAAAATTGCATAAATGAGGTTGCAGGCTAAGGTGATCAATTATGCCAGCAAACCTTGAACTATTCACAGTCTTTGAATATTAATGAGGCATATTATTTCAACAAAGTGCGCATCAACTTGCAAATGTGCAACACGCTAAATCAACTTAGGGCAATCACGGCAAGTTGTTTCAGAATCCTATTAGTAACCTTCCTCGAGACAGTTTCCAAATAAAAACCATCGAACTTCACTAAAACTGTCATGGCGACCAAACATACGCCATTTTTAATCACGTGACACGACTTTGATACTGGTCTCGGAAACCCTTCAAAGCACGTAATGAACGGACGCAAACGTACTAATTAAACAACCCATTCAATAAAAAAACGAAACAAATCTATACCAAATAAGAATGCAAGTTAGTTGAAACTAATAGCTTAAAAATACGAACTAAAACAAAAAACGTTTCACGCTAGTAGGCAAAGTTCTTACTGACGTTTTTTAAATACACCAAATTAGGCAGGGAAAATGAGATTTTTTCTTAGAAAATAAATCCGGTTCGGTGAGTAGGATGTGCCTTCACTGAATTAATCAACTGCCATCGGATTGTCTTTGTTTGACCTCTAAGATTAGAATCTTAAACTGAACTTGATGATTGAATCCAATATCTTCAGTTAGAAATTAGTAATCCGTACCTTAAAATACAATTTTGAGATTGTTAACGATAGTATAAAATAACGTTGTTGATGCAAGTTTAATTTGCAATGCGAAACATTTACAAATAATCAATTAATTGGCAAATATTCAGGTATAAAAAAATAAAAACGACCAGCCACGAACCTCAGCTAGGAAACTACGAACTGCTGGCGCATCAACACTACGACGTATTAAGGAGCAAGCTGTGAACAAGCATAGACAAATAATTCGCAAAATTTTTACGATTGGTTAAGAATATTTTAGCTTCATACTAATTTTAAACTTATAAATGTTGTAAATTGTGATATTTTTTAATAGTAAAAAATAATTAATAATAACTTTACTCTTGTTAAGTTTAAAATTTTTAACTGCAAACTTTAATTCCCATCGTATTGGGATTTTCCAACTTTTGAATGTAAAACAGCTGATCGTATTGTGAAACCTGAACTTTCAATTATTAACCAAAAAAATACAAATCCGAGATAAATATCTCGAATAGTTTTCTTACAATTTATATACTAATAATTATCAGATATGCAAGTTAGTGTACCTCGCGGCCACATATTATGCCGTACGAAATGGAAAAACTTGAGACTAGTTCAAATTTTGAAAGGTTATTATTTTATTTAAATTTAATATAATTAAAAATTATTGAATGAATTGTTGACCAATTTTTATAAAATTTTGATGTTTAGTTTAGTTTTAGTTTTCTCGACAATTTTATCATTCAAAAAAAAAACATAATTAAAGTTTAATTATTAAACTGACATTTTTAATTAAAATTCGACTTTCTCAACATAACTTAGTTAAAAAGTAATTTTTTAATCATTATCCACAGATAAATTCAACATTATATTTGAAGACAGATTTGATTTTGTTGATATTTTCATCTCTAACGACACAGCCATAGTTGTGATAGATGATAATGATATTATTGATGATGGTACCTTAGCTGATATTAAAAGAAATCTTGTAAAATTACGACGCGTTGGTTATTGCTTTTTGATTTGAAATATAATATAACCACTTTCCCTAATTAATTTTTTCAGGCTGAAGTATTCCAGGGAATTGCACTAATCCAAAAAACCACAAAAACTGATTCCCATTTTTATAAACTTCAAAAATTCATCACACTAAATCTCGGTCTCAAATTAGTTCCTTACCTCAATTGGCAAGAATGTGCAGATTTCATAATTCAATTAGTAAGTATTTTGGGTGTCATTTTAATCGTGCATGGCAAATGAGTGAATAAATTAGTAAATGACAACAGCCCCCATCGCGACAATTATAAATGGATGTACAATTTCTAATTTGATATAATATAAAATATTTAAAATTAATTATAACTATTTATGTACTCACCACAATCTCCAGATTTCCATAGAAACGAATCCTAACTCAAATATTCTATCGAAATTAAATAAAAATAACTCTCAAGTCACGCCTGTCGATGAACACGTTCTTGCCATGTTAACAAGCATACCTAAATTAGGCTCGACAAAGTCTCAACTTTTGATAAGTCATTTTCCTAGTAAGATAATACAATTATTTTTACCATTCAGCTTGTCTTTACTATCAGTAATGTTATTATTAACATTATTGTCAAAGATCTTATAATATTACTAAGTTGAATAAACTTTTTGAAGGTCTACACTCAATATGCAATGCATCTGAAGAGGTTAGGAACGTGATTTATAATAATCAATGCATCATTCATTCATCTATTCAGTCACTCCTTTATTCATAATCATTTATTGATTCAATCATTCATTCCCATATAATTCATATAATCAATCAATCATACATGAATTAACTCATCCACCCACTCACTTACTCATTCACTCAAGTAATTCACTTATTTTATTATCATCTTAATATTATTATATCTTAAATAATTATAATAATAATTATTTTATGTAGCAGCTGGCTGAGATTGTTGGACAAAATTTGGCATTGGTGATTAAAAACTTTTTCAATTCGGCCTGCCACTAATAAATAAATGAATGAATGAATGATTGGTCGAGTCAATAAATGAATGAATGAATGATCTTTTCACTCATTTTACTTGAACTGCTCAATGCCATTTATCGTCGATCTAATTTTTTTCTTCCTAATATTTGAATGGAAAAAAATTTTCTTCAATGCATTGCTAGAATGTGTTATATTACGACAATATTAAAACAGAACGAAACTTCATTAGAGTACATAACAGTTAATGTTCATTAGTTTCAGGGTTCAAAATAAATTTCTATAAAGTAGAGTAAAGTAAAATCTTTAAAATTAAACAATTTTAAATTTATTAATGATAATAAATATTTGGTTACTAATTAGTTGAAGCAGGCCATGTAGGCACTTGAGAAAAATGATTTGAGTACATGATAAAAATGAAAGACATTCTACATTCCATTGAAAATTTTTTTTAAATTCATAATTGTTAATATTTAGTATTTGATAATAATAAAATAATAATACTATTTCACAATTGTTATTTTTAAATTTAACAATTGTCTTATTTAATTGCAATGAAATTTAAATGAAGAGAAAAGTCATTTGGAATTACATCTATCTATAGTTACAGTGGCTTTCATTAAAAATGTATATCACATCAATTTGATCACAAAAAATCTAAATATTAATAAAAATGTATGTAATAAATATGCAAATATTAATAACATTATTATTATTAATAATAAAGCCAAAACATTAGAAATATAATATATTAAGATATATGTATATAATTAATCGATCAATATAGCCCCATGAACTTTGAACCTTGACCTTTTTTAAGGACGCCTTTAGTTTTAACCTTGTTGTAGTTGAACCAATCTTCTGGCTTAGTGTCAGGCGGTTGATGCTCGAGAGACCTGGATGTCGATGGCCCGGGTTCGATTCCGCCCACTACCGTTTCGTCCAGTATTGAATCAAGTCTGCCATCCTGAATTTTTATAAATTTTAAATTTAGAATTCAACTAAGTTGCTAGCACGCGATGCATCCATCAATTGACAAACAAGCTGTTCGTTTCGTTAAAATACTCTAATGTTGAGTATTTACATTAAATACTTTGCAAAACTTAGTCAAAATTTAGCCTCTAAAAATACTATTCAAATAGCAAACATTGCTAATACAATTTTGATACTGCCCACGAAAATTGTTAAAAATAATTAAGCCTCCATTCGATAGGATTTGAACGGTTGAAAAAAGAATTTGAGTGCTCTGTTAACGGATGGAACAGAGGAAGAGAACATTACAAAGTATTTCATTTCTATCAGCAGCAGTAAGTTTCATAAATATTCGCATCCTAATCCGACAGACATTAGCACTAAAAATCTGAAAAGATGTTCGTTAACATCTCATGCACATGGATCGTCAATAGCGAAGCAACTTCTTTGGCAAAGTAATTAAATTTGTTAATGGCGTCGAGGGGTATTTCGGTTTCATCATAGGTAGCCAAACGGCAACCCCCGATCTCGGGGAAAATGTCGTCTAAACGTGTGTTGTTGTATAATTATTATTGTTACAACACACACACGCACACACACAATTAGCCAAAAGTAAATGCAGTTTAATTACTTCTATTTAAATAATTAAATAAATATTTAATAGACCTCCTGAATACCTGGGTTAATATCTAAATGTCATTCAAGTGCTTAAAGACTGTAAATGAACACTTAACAGCACTGCAACGAATTATAGAAGGAATAAAATTTTCGCACAAAACAAATATTATGAAACAGACCTCAAATTCATCATCATCGTCGTCGTCAACATGGCCACGCGAATGACTTTCACGACGTTTCCTCAACTCTCTGCCCTCTCCAGTGACCACAGGACCCTCGTCATCAACATCCAGGCTGATGTTTTCTCTGTATTCTGATTCGGAAACTGAAGAACGCGGGCCTACACTGTCACTACCTTCTGAAGAGCTGTCATCCTGTCATGTTCGATCGTTCGTTGCATGATTTATCATCTCTGATTGTTTGGAGGAGTCACTCATTTACAACAACAACAACAGAACAACAACAAAAACTAACCAAGCTCAAGAAATGATTCTTCAACCTCCTGAGAGCGAAGAAGACCATGATAACAAGGGACACAGTAACAATGGCCACCCAGAGAATCAGCACCCCAGAAATTATGTAGAGCTTAGTTTTCGCCTGATTAATTTTTTCACGTTCGGTCAGCTGAGAATCGATTGACTGCTGATTGTCATCGACGAGAGCAGCTGCACCGACACCAGGCGGACCTTGTGGGCCAGTGAATCCCGTTCCTCCCGTCGCTCCCGTTGCTCCGGTATCTCCGTACATACCTCTCGGCCCCGTAACTCCCGTGTCTCCTTGTCTGCCTGTTTTGTCGTAGTGCAAGGTTGCTTTCATTAAAAAACAAGCTCGAACAAACAAATAATAAATAAACGCTGTAGACTTTATGGCAATAAATAAATTAGAACGACTCAATCCTTAACAGAGCATCTAAAAATTAAAAAACAAAGTAAAATTAAAACCAAATAAAATGTAAACAAACAAACCAGAAGGTCCGGAGGCACCAGTTGCACCAGTTGCTCCGTTGATGCCCTGCGATCCAGGCTCTCCCCTGTTTCCTGTCCCACCTTTCGGCCCAGTGGCCCCAGCAGGACCCATCAGTCCGTTATTGCCCGAAGGTCCTTGCGGTCCCTGAGGTCCAGGACTGCCTGTGTTTCCCTGAGGTCCTGTGAAGCCAGTTGCACCTGGCTGACCTGAATTGGTGGGAAAATATTTCGATTGAAGTGCTACAATAATGTTATGTATTATATTTTGTTAATGAAAAGCTTAAATTCTATTTTTATTAGCATACATTCATATAGTTCATAATTCCGCAATTAAAAATTTAAAAGCTGATAAAAGAAAAACTAACCCATCTGTCCTTGCTGTCCTGGTTGTCCAGTGTTTCCCGTGGCACCAGTTGATCCGGGCTGTCCGTAAGGTCCAACATTTCCGATACTTCCTTGGAATCCTGCTGGTCCCTTTGGTCCGGTGGGTCCCGGTTGTCCAGATTGCCCAGTACTTCCAGTTTGACCAGTGTAACCAGGTTGTCCTGCTGTTCCTTGGGGTCCTATCGGTCCAGTGTCACCTAGCAATAAAAAAAACGTTTCAATTTGAAATTGTCTTCGACTTTGTTGGGAATAAAAAGAAATTAAGAAAAAAAACTATATGTATGCCTTCAAAAATTCAACAGCAAAATTAATTTAAAAAACAAATTAACCAGGCGGTCCTGATGGTCCACTTGGTCCACGTTCTCCAGGATTTCCAATAGCTCCAGGTGGTCCGGGTGGTCCAGAAGGACCTTGTTGGCCTTGTTGACCTTGCTGGCCGATTGATCCAACAAATCCAGTGTTTCCAACAGGTCCGGGAGGTCCTGGAAGACCCATTTGTCCTGCATAGCCAGTAAATCCAGCCGGGCCAGTATTACCAACTGGTCCAACAGATCCACTGGCTCCGGGATCACCTGGTGGTCCTCTATCTCCTGATGGTCCTGAAGGTCCCGCTGGTCCAGGAGCGCCCGTTGCTCCAGGATATCCTATATCACCTCTTGGCCCGTAAGGACCCAATGGTCCAGGCAATCCTGCTGGACCTGGAGCACCAAGAGGTCCAGGCTGTCCAATAGGTCCTGCAGGTCCTTGGAATCCACTAGGTCCTGATGAACCCGTGTCACCTGGTGATCCAATAGGTCCCAAAGGACCAATAGGTCCTTTAGGCCCCACGGGTCCTGTAGCTCCAGTCTGACCAGGTCCACCAATTGGTCCTACTTGACCTGAAGGCCCAAGCGGTCCTTGTGGTCCTGGAAGTCCAGTGTCACCTCTTGCTCCTTGAGGTCCTCTTGGACCAGGAGATCCGAAAGGTCCCAAAGGTCCAATATCACCATCTGGTCCAGGTGGACCTCTTGATCCTTGTGGTCCAATGGGGCCTTGCTGCCCGGGTGGTCCAATTGGTCCGGCTAATCCTGTATCCCCACGTGGCCCACCGGGTCCTGGTTGTCCAACTGGTCCAAGAGGCCCTACTGGACCCAAAGGTCCTATGTTTCCAGTATCTCCCGGATCCCCATTATCTCCTCGTGGTCCAATTGGTCCTTGTGGTCCAATTGGCCCCTGCGGACCAGTGTTTCCAAACGGTCCTTGTGGTCCTGCTGGTCCAATATCACCTGACGGTCCTATTGGCCCAGTGTCACCTTTTGGTCCAATTGGCCCAGTGGCTCCAGTTGACCCTGGTGGACCAAGTTGCCCAACATCTCCTTTAGGTCCAGGCAAACCGGTTGCACCAATAGCTCCGGCAACTCCTTTAGGACCTTGTGGACCAGGATCTCCCCTATCACCTTTGGGACCAATTAGTCCTGTAGATCCAGGAGGTCCTGGTGGACCTTGAGGACCTTGATTACCCGCGGGACCAATATCACCTGTATTTCCTTGAGGTCCTATTGGACCAGCAGGTCCAGATAAACCGACATCTCCAATAGGACCTGACGCTCCAGTGGCCCCAGGATTACCCGTTAAACCAGGGGGTCCGATTGGCCCAGGCTGTCCCGTGGGACCTTGGGGTCCAACATCACCTTTAGGTCCGGCCGGTCCTTGTGAACCGATTGGGCCTGCAAAAAAATGTTTGAACATTTTCAATTAAAAAACTTATTCATATTTAACAAAAATTATTCCATTATTTCTGGCGATAGGAAAAAATATTATTACGTTTTAATTTATATTTTCTTGAATCAAACACTAAATTGAATCAAAAATTTACCGGCAGGTCCAACTGGTCCTGGTTCTCCTTTAGGACCTTGAGGTCCTTGTGGTCCTTGAAATCCAGTTCCTGGTGGTCCAGCTTGACCCGCAGGTCCCATGGGTCCAGCCGGTCCAATTGGTCCAGGTATGCCAGGATCCCCTTGCAAGCCTTGAGGTCCAGGTGCTCCTGACAAACCATTTGAGCCTTTCGGCCCTTTGGGTCCAGCATCACCTTTTAATCCAGGTGGACCAAACTGCCCAGGAGGTCCAGGGTTTCCAATGTCACCAATAAGACCAGGCGGTCCTGCAACTCCAGCCAAACCTGGTTGACCTGGTGAACCGTCTGGTCCTGGAAGACCAATGTCTCCAGTTGGACCGATCGGACCAGTGGAACCAGCAGCTCCCTGCGGTCCAGGCATACCTCGATCTCCTTTCTGTCCAGCTGGTCCCTGTAGACCTGGTTCTCCTTTGGGTCCTGACAATCCATTTGGACCAACTGGGCCTTGTGGTCCAGTGTCGCCCTGAGGTCCTGGTAGGCCTGTTGCTCCAGGGGCACCTGATCAATTAAACACATTGAAACTATAATTTACTTGTTGATTGCAATGATGTTGAAAGTTAAAAGTGCAAAGTTGAGCATGGATGGGATCACAATAGGAATTTAACATCTTAATTAATTTTGCTTATCACGACATCAAGCGCGTTAAAAAAGAGCAGTATATGTTTTGTGATAATAATGGAAAAAAATCTCTAATTGTATTTTTATTACGGATGTTTAAAATATAGGTGATGTTAAAAAACATGCCTCCCCTCAATTTGTTTACATTTCTAGCTCCTCCTTTGTTACAACTTAATAACAGGTGATAAATTTGCATATATATACATGAGCATATCAGTTATTAAGAAATATCACCGCATTTTCTGCATTGTTGAGTTTGTAACAAAGTCTTTCAATTTACTCAACAATGCGAAAATGCGGTGATATTTCTTTATAACTGCATATATGACAGTTTGAACCTAAATAAACATATCAGTATATATTGTTCAATATCATCTAGAAAAAGCGTAAATTTATAATTTGCTTGAAAACAAGAATATTTGCACACAGATTTGTACACATAACAATATAAAAATAATATGTGAATAAAAACGAATTTAAATAGTCAACAACAGAAAAATTACCTTGCACGCCAGGAGATCCCATTTCTCCGATGGGACCAGAAAGACCAGACTGACCGGCATTTCCACGCTGTCCAGTTGCACCAGTTCCACCGACTGGACCAATTGGTCCGGGAAGTCCAATATCGCCCGAAGCACCAACTATTCCAGTATCACCAGTATCACCAGGTGGACCAACATTTCCAGATGGTCCAACAGGTCCCACTGAACCTGCAGGTCCAGTAGGTCCAATGGGTCCAGGCTGACCTTGTTGTCCAGCTGGACCCATTTCACCAGAAGGCCCAGGCAAACCAGATGGACCAACTACGCCAGGTGGACCCTGTAAGCCTTGAGACCCTTGTTGACCGTTTGGTCCTTTTGGTCCAGATGGTCCTGGAACACCTTGAGATCCTGGGGCACCAGGAGAGCCAACTTCTCCGCTTGGACCAACTGGCCCTGGACCACCCACATCTCCTGGAAGTCCCTGAAGACCTTGTTGTCCTTGAGGTCCAGTTGGTCCTATTTCTCCAGTAGAACCTGTTGCACCAACAGCTCCTGTTGCTCCGTTTGGTCCTGGTGATCCGTTGTTGCCTCGAGGACCTTGTGGTCCCTGAGGTCCAGGTGAGCCTTAAAATGACAAAAATAATTTTGTTATCAATAAGTTAAAATCAAAATTTTTAAATTTAAAACCATCACAACAAAGTTGAAAAAGAAAATATTTCAAATCATAACGCACGTTTATTTCATAAAAATGTTAACGAACTCTATAAAGTGTGAACTTAAACATAAAGGTACAATAATTATTATAAGGTTGGTGCAAAGGTAATGTCGATCGCGAACCGTCCACTAATTAAAATGCGATAAACTGGCTTCATCATAGATATTCAATAATTGCTTTGTATGGTGCGATCAGAAACACTGACATCTTCCTATGATATTATAAGTTACATCAGCCACGTTATGTCCGAGTTTAAACATGAAGCGAAATAATCCGAAAATCGCACTTTGAAAACATTTTTAAATATTGCTGAAAAACAAACATAGTGGAATGTTTAACGAAATATTTAATAGTAACTAGATAGAGGAATGAATAACTTGTCAATAAATGAATAATAACAAAATGAATAAAAACACAATGATATATATTTTTAATTAAACTAATTTAAAAACTGTGTGTCGAAAAATCAAGTAACGTAGAGCCGATATGATTTTTGTACCAGCTTAATAGAATCTTAAAAAAAATTAAGTTGTTAATGATGCAAACCTGATGGCCCAATTACTCCTTGCTGACCGGAAGGTCCCTGAGGTCCTTGAGGTCCTTGAGGACCTGGCATTCCTGTGTCCCCTTTGGTTCCCATTGGTCCGCTTGGACCAGGTGCACCTTGAGGTCCAATATCACCTGCCTGACCAGTTTGACCAGAGGATCCAGTTTCTCCTTTAGGACCTTGCTGCCCTTGTAGACCAACTTCTCCGTTAGGTCCGGGTGATCCTGGCTGACCAGTTGCGCCAGTAATGCCAACTGCTCCTATGACACCTGATTGTCCATTTGCACCAGGACTGCCTGCACTTCCGACAGGACCTGGCTGACCAGAAGCACCCACTTGACCAGGCAAACCAATGTCCCCCTGAGGTCCAGCTGGACCAACAGGCCCTACAGGACCTTGAGGACCTGTCAAACCTTTTTCTCCGATGGGTCCCGGCAAACCAGGTGATCCAGGACTTCCATTTGGTCCAATAGCGCCGGTAGCACCGACAGGTCCCGGTTGTCCAGTCGAACCGACATCACCAGGCGAACCTGGTTGGCCAGGTGGACCTTGAGAACCTGTCATACCAGTTTCACCTTTATTCCCTTGTGATCCTGGTTGTCCCTGGGGACCTGAAAGTTTAAAATTGTTCATGATAAAAGTTTATTACTGCAATATATATATATATATATATATATATATATATATATATATATTAAATTGGAGGTTTAACTTTTTAGTTTTTAAAATAACCACATTACAAATTACCCAGCGGTCCTGTTGGTCCTAGAGAACCAGAGTCACCAGTGGCACCTTTTGGTCCCGTTGCTCCTTGAGGACCCGATGGCCCAGTAGGTCCAGGTAAACCAATGTCTCCTCTTGGTCCTTGAATTCCGGCTGCACCAGGCTGTCCAGTAGCACCTTGGGCACCCTGAACACCTGGATCTCCAGCAGGCCCCGCTGGACCTTGAGCACCAGTATCCCCTTGGGCCCCATCAGGTCCACGATCGCCTTGCTGTCCACCCAAACCCATAAAACCTGTATCTCCTTTAGCCCCGGTTTGGCCAGCGGGACCAGTGGGACCTCTTTGACCAGGTGAACCAGAAGGACCTGGAGAACCCACATCACCTGTTGCTCCAGTTGCTCCCATCAAACCTGGAGCCCCCGCTGGACCAGGCTGACCTTGTGAACCAGCAGAACCCTGATCTCCAATAAATCCTTTGGGACCTGGTATACCCACGCTTCCAACAGGGCCGGATGGACCAGCAGGTCCTGGAGAACCAGTTTCACCTTTGATACCCTGTGCTCCCGTTGCTCCAGGTGAACCTTTAGGTCCTTGATCACCAGGGAGGCCCACGTCTCCATTGGGCCCAGGATTTCCAGCTGGACCTAAAGGCCCTATAGCCCCAGGTTGCCCTTGTTGACCCGGTTGTCCTTGGTTTCCATTGGGACCTGGCAGGCCTTGAACTCCAGGAGATCCTAAAAAAATAGATTAAAATAAAATTTTAGTTATTTAAACGGCGAACAAAATCGTAATGTAAAATGACCGACGGTGTTATTTTTAAAATGATTGAAGGTGATTCTCTCTTATAAAGCTTGTTTCCGATGTATCAACGTGTGCAAGAGAACTACGCATTACAAATATTGAATATGATAGGCGAGGAATCTCTTTCCCGTTCGAACCAAGTCACCAAGCGTCTTCAACTTCATTCAATATCATGCTGCTTAATTTTTTTATTATATAATATTTCGATAAGTTAAATTGTTTATAATATGTTTATATTTCGTTAAATGAATATTGAGAGCATCAAAAATTTGTTTGCGATTATGCCATGAAATTAAATAGCAAGGAGGAATCAAACTATGAAATTTCATCAATATTTTTTTGCAGTTAACACACACCTTACACACCATGTCTCGATGTAACAGGCTGTTACATCAAAGATAAAGTTAAAGGATACCCATGATACACTCAAGCTTAAAGTGCAATCAAGTTAACAAAATGCAAATGAAATACAACATAGTGTTGAAAAAAGTCTAACGATTACACACACAATGTCAAATAACTAATAAACAGAAAAATTTCATCAGAATATATGATTGATATATAATTAAAAAATTAATTAAAAAAAATGAAATAACGCGACATTTTATATAAATAGTAATAAAAATGATGATAATATTTGAATAAATGATACCTGCCGATCCAGCTTGTCCTGGCTGCCCAGGCAACCCAATATCTCCTTTGGAACCTTGATTTCCTTTAGAACCAGTGGAGCCTTGTGCACCGGGTTGACCTTGCTGACCTTGAAATCCTTGATCTCCTGGAAGTCCTTTCGAACCTGGTTGGCCCGGCTGACCTCTTGGTCCAGCTTGACCAGGACTACCTAGATTACCAGAAGGTCCCATGTCACCTTTAAGTCCTGTAGCACCTGTCCCACCGGTAGCACCCGGAGCACCAGAGAGACCGGGAAGGCCAGCTTGTCCTGGCAACCCAGTGGCGCCCTGGTTTCCTTTAGGACCAGGTACACCACGCTGCCCAACATTTCCTTGCGGGCCCTGAGGACCTTGCATCCCTGTTGCTCCTACTGCTCCAGGCAATCCTTGAAGTCCTTGGTTTCCAGGCGCTCCTGGCTGACCGATTGGACCTGGAAATATTTTTGAAATAAAGCAATGCTTTCCAAGTTAAATTTTTTAATTATTGACAAGAACAAATCAAATCTGTAAAAAAAACAAATGCGAAATTAAAATAAATTAAATGTAAAAATGAATCAGTGTAAAAAATTGAAATGTGGAATTAAATATATAGACAAATGACAGTCAAAATCAACTTGTACACCTGCAGGTCCAGGCTGTCCTTGATTGCCAGGAGAACCAGTGGCGCCTTGAGCTCCATTTTGACCTCGAAGACCAGCCTGACCAGTAGCTCCAACAATACCGGGTAATCCAGGCGCACCCGACGATCCCGTGTCTCCCAGCATTCCAGGTGAACCAGTAAATCCCATTTCTCCAGTTAAACCAGTGTCACCAGTTATGCCTTGACTTCCTGGCTGACCCGATTGACCTGATGGACCTATAGGTCCAGGCTGACCTTGTGCACCTGTAGCTCCCTGAGGTCCTTTTGCTCCTTGTTGCCCTGCTTGACCTGGATCACCTCTAGGACCAGGATCACCTCTATTACCTTGCTGACCTTTCGTTCCTGCTTCGCCTGTTGCTCCTTGTGGACCAGTAGCACCAGGTTGACCAATATTTCCAGTTGAGCCGGTATCACCTCGTGGACCCTGGATGCCAGGCGGACCAACCTGACCTTGACTTCCAACCTGTCCAGGGTCTCCCATTGGCCCAGGCAAGCCAGATGATCCTGTATCACCTCTCGGACCTGGCTGACCTGTAGCACCTTGAGCACCTGGATTACCACGTTGACCTGGTTGACCGGCATTTCCTGAAAAACCAGTGTCTCCGCTAGAACCTTGTTGACCCGGTGAACCTGTCGCTCCTTGTTGACCTTGATCTCCTGGATTACCCTTGACTCCCTGTTGACCTGGAGCACCTGATGCACCTGATGATCCTGTGTCACCCCTCTGACCAGGTTGTCCGTCAGGTCCCGGAGAACCTGAAAAATTAAAAATATGAACAAATCCGATGAAAAATATTTTGTTTATGCGTAAAATTGACGTGCTTAGTCAACAAAATTTATCCTTGCAATACCGCAACCTCTCACTGTTTTCCAATCTACGTTCTCTTACTGTAATTACTCAGCATCATGTTATTTTTACTGCCATTTTAATAATTTGTATGCTTAAAATATTGTTGTACAACATTTCCAGAGAACAAACAATAACAAACCTGAATTGCCAATGTTTCCAGTATCACCTGGAGCCCCAGTGGCACCTCTTTGACCTTGAGGTCCACTCAATCCTATATCACCGCGAGGACCAGATGGGCCAGCTTGCCCAGCAGGACCAGGAGAACCTACAGCGCCTATTGGCCCAGGTTGACCTGATGGTCCAGTGGGTCCTTTGGCGCCAGATGGTCCAGTTGCTCCAAGAACACCTTTTTGACCTTGAGGTCCCTGCGGTCCAATGGGGCCTGTGGCTCCTTGAGTACCAGGAGATCCAATCTGACCAGTTGCACCTTGTTGGCCATCATTTCCTCTCGTTCCTGGATTTCCTCGTTGTCCTTGAGGTCCAGGTATACCGGGTTCTCCGGACGGCCCTGGAAAACCAAGTGCTCCTGGTGCACCAACTTGACCCGGTTGTCCTGTTTCTCCTTTGGGACCTGGAGCTCCTGACTGACCGGGTTGACCTAAAAATTTCACAATTAAAAAATGTTAAAAAAAACTAATTTTTTTTGCATCTTACCAACATTATAAAATTTTAAAGATTTAATTGTAAATAAATTTTTGAAAATGAGTAGTAAATAATTTATTAACCTGGCGATCCGGCAAATCCTACTTCTCCAGGAGTACCAACATCCCCGGCTGGTCCAGGATCACCAACTAATCCTTTCTGTCCCTGAGGTCCTGGTAACCCAACGCTACCAGTAGGTCCAGTAGCGCCTTTGAGACCAGGATCTCCAATCTGACCAATATTTCCCATGGGTCCTGGTAAACCTTGCGAACCAGGTTGACCAGAAGCACCTTGTTGGCCTGTAGCTCCAGTGTTTCCAGGAGCACCAGGTTGCCCTTGTTGACCTCTTTGAGCAGAAGGTCCTGGAGGTCCTGTCGGTCCCGGTAAACCAATAAGGCCTTTATCTCCAGTACTACCAGTAGCGCCTGGAGACCCTATAGATCCAGGTTGGCCAGCAGATCCAGGTTGACCAGATAATCCTTGATCTCCTTTAGCACCTTGTTGACCTGGAGGTCCTTGCGGTCCTGTGTTACCAGCAGGTCCAATGTTTCCAGTATCTCCAGTTCCTCCAGTAGCTCCCTGTGATCCAACAGATCCAGGAGACCCCGTAGCTCCCTGAGGACCAGCTGGACCAGTAACTCCCTTAGCGCCTTGGTTACCCGTGGGTCCAGGAGAACCTGAAAACATATTTTTATGTGAGCAATTTAATCTTATACTTCTACTAATTAAAAACGTGAAGTAAAATAAAAACATTGAAAGACATTTTTCAAATTTGAGAATATTTAAATAAGGATTGTTGTGAAATTATATTGAACAAAATTTGTATAAATCATTAATTTTATAACTATGTTTGATTATAATTATATTTATTATATATAACTATACTTTTCAAAATATACAAATGCAATAAGAGCCTAGAAAATAAAATTATAAGCTACAAAAATACTGACCCATTTCTCCAGGGGGTCCAGCAGGTCCTGGTTGTCCAACTGAACCTCGTTGACCTGCAGGTCCAGGTTGACCCTGTTGCCCCACAGGTCCTGATGGTCCGGTTGGACCTTGAGGTCCTGCGACACCTGTTGCGCCTTGCAGACCAGGGAAACCTAGCATTCCAGTTGGACCTTGACTGCCAGGATCACCAATTTGACCTGGATCACCTTTATCCCCTTGAGGTCCTTGTGCACCCATTGCTCCTGGTGGACCCTGAGAACCTGGTTGACCAATAGGGCCCGGAGACCCTTGAATTCCAACATCTCCTTGTATTCCTGGCTGTCCTTGAACACCAGGATCACCGCGCAAGCCTTGAGGACCTGTATTTCCTGTTGCTCCTAATGAACCTGGTTGTCCAGCTGGTCCAGGCTGACCTTGAGGTCCTTGTGGTCCAGGCTCTCCTTGAAATCCTACATCTCCATTGGGACCAGGTGATCCCATTGCTCCATCAGTACCTGTAGCTCCCTGGGGTCCAGGTTGTCCAATAGGGCCTTGACTTCCAGGTGAACCCGGATCTCCTTTAGGACCTTGAGCCCCTGGAGTTCCTTGTGAGCCAGATTGTCCAGGACTTCCAGCCTCACCTGGTAAACCTTTATCACCTTTTTGTCCTGGATCTCCAGCAATACCTGGAGAACCATTTGGTCCGCTCGGTCCCATTGCTCCCAAAGGACCTTTAGGACCTGGTTGACCTTGAGGCCCTGCTATACCCGGAGAACCTGGATTGCCTCTTTGACCAGCATCTCCCGTAGCACCTTGAGGACCTTGCAATCCTGTTCCACCAACAGCTCCTTGAGCTCCGAGTTCTCCTTTAGGACCAGCAACTCCAGGCAGTCCAGGAGCACCAGTAGATCCTTGAATACCCGGTTGACCTTGGAGACCCGGTGACCCAACTTCTCCTGTCAATCCTTTTGGTCCTTGCGACCCTTGATTACCAGGTTGGCCTGGAGTTCCAGGTGCTCCTTGTTGTCCTTGTGGTCCAGATTCTCCAGGATTTCCAGGTGATCCAGCGGGACCGATATCTCCAACGCTACCAGTCGCACCTTGCTGTCCAGGTTGACCAGGTAAACCCGTAGCTCCTACTTGTCCAGATTGTCCCGGTTGACCAGGTGTGCCCTGTTCGCCTGCAGGTCCAGTGTCACCTGGCTGTCCAGATAGACCCGGTTGACCCGTGGGACCTCTGTTACCCTGTGGACCCTGTGGTCCTTGTTGACCTTGTGGACCGGCTGGTCCTGGATCTCCTCGTAAGCCAGCTAAACCTTGTGCTCCTGGTTGACCTGAACAAAAATATTTAAGTCATTAATTCAACTTACGTTAAACGTTTTTGTTAAGTAAGTAAAGCCTACATAAAATTCACAATGCCGAGCGTGGCCAGCAGTTTTCCTCTAAGGACCGGATCAAAGTGTACAAGTTATATAGCACTGCGTTTAATTATGATAACAAATATTTATTAGCTTAATTGTTACGAATAACTTTTAAAAATCTAATTTAAAAGACCCAACGAATCATCAAAAAACAACGCTCTCTAAAAATCTTTAAAAAACCTTCTTTTCTATTTAAATTTATTTATTTATAGTTTAAATTTATCATTTATATCTATTAATTACAGCCATACAGGAATGGCTTCTCAACGAAAAGTTGTAATTAATGAATTGTTATATTTTTTAAGTAATAATTTTGATTTAATTGATAATGAAGGTTTTATTATTAATACTAGCGAATTTTACACATTTGAAGATATTATTTATTTGTTCGATAAAATTGTTAAAAAATGATTTCGAAGTGTTAAATTTTGAAAACCAGAAAAATTTGGCATGCGTGGTTCGTCAAAAAAATTAAAATGGTAAAATGTTTAACCATTTTAAAGTATTTAAAAAATTGTTCGCTTTTGGAGAAATGTCCGTTATATGTAAGTGGTTGCATGTCTAAAATACTAGGTGTGGAAAGTTAGACAAAATGAAACTTCGAAAATTAGAAAAATGAGACAAAAGAAATTGTCGTTCAACAACAAAAAGAGTTTGTCAAAATCGTTGAAAGTAACCAAAAAGAAATTATGTTGTTAAAAGAAAAATTGAATAAAGTGGTTGAACAAAGCTGAACAAACTAAGACACTACAAACTACAAATTCTTTATTCAGTAATGAACAACACGTCAACATCAGTAATAGACTTACTACATTTGAATTTTTTCTTTGTTTTAATA
>NW_008704349.1:553042-579909 GCF_000326865.2 Helobdella robusta | reverse complement strand
TTGGTTTTCCGTTTTCATTAGGAACTAATGTTTCATTTCTATTTTTTTGTTTTTCATGTTTTGTTCAGAAATGTCCAACAAGCCTTACTTAGGGTAAATAAAAGAAGGCTGTCAGCCTTCATGAAAAAATTTATGAATGAAAATTTAATTAATTTGGCTGATTAACTCTTGTATTGCAATCTGAATTTTTTTCGCAGCACTTTCCCAAAAGAAATTACATAAATCATCTTAATCTTAATTTTTATCGAGCAACAACAGATCACACTTTTTAAATTAAACTGTTGTGTTTCATTCTAAAAGCAAGTTAATTAAAATATATTTAAAATACAACCACGAGCCAGATAAATTTATTACGCGGGCCGTATGTTAATCACGCCTCCTGAACTAAACAATGCGAAATTTGACAAAAATTATTCATAAAAACCTTGCACTCCTTGACTTCCGGGTTCACCATTTTGACCAGGAGAGCCAGGATTTCCAGGTATTCCAGAAGCGCCTGTTGAACCAACATCTCCTTTCGGACCTTGCGGACCTTGTTGCCCAGCCGGACCAGTATCACCTATTAAACCTTGCGGACCCTGTTGTCCTTGCTGACCGGGTTGGCCGGCTGATCCCGGTTGGCCTGGATCTCCTCTCAATCCTTGCTGACCCTGAGGCCCTTGAGGACCAGCTTGACCAGCAAAACCAGTTGCGCCTTGAGGTCCTTGTGCTCCCATTTGTCCCGGCTGACCGTTTGGTCCCGGTTGGCCAGGCTGACCTTGTTGTCCAGTTGGTCCTTTGTCACCTTGCGGACCCTGTGGTCCTTGAGATCCAGGTGTACCAGCAGGTCCTTGTAAACCTTGATCTCCTTTATTTCCTGGCGATCCAGATACACCAGGTTGACCTAAAAATAACAAGCAGGTATGTGTTTATTACATTAACAAAGATTTTATCCACCACCAGCAAAAAAGTAAACTACACTATCAACTCTCTATCAATTTTAGTTGCATTTCAAGTTGAAAATTTTCTTGACATTTTAGAGCTAATTTATTGGAAAATAAATGGTATGTTACAAAAAATATAAAAATAAATATTCATTTGTTTTGCTTGTTTTCTACTACAATGAAATTGATTTTTTAAATTTTTATTAAAAATGTTCAACAAACCTGGTTGACCAGGCTGTCCTTGAAGTCCTTGAAATCCAGGTTCTCCTTTCAAACCTTGTTGTCCTTGACTTCCAGCTGGACCTTTCTGACCAGCAGGTCCTGTGGCTCCAGTAAAACCAACGTCTCCTTTTAGTCCTTGAGCTCCAGGTTGACCTGGTTGGCCCGGAAGCCCCTGTGTACCTTGATCACCCTGATTGCCTGGTTGTCCCGATAGACCCGGCAAACCAACTTGTCCGACTTGTCCAGTCGGACCAGTTGGTCCAGCAATTCCAGGTAAACCTACAGCACCTTGTGGTCCCTGCTGTCCTGGAGATCCGGGACTTCCTGCATCACCAGGCGAACCAGTATCGCCAGCTGATCCAGTTGCACCCTGTTGTCCTTGAGGACCTTGTGACCCTATATCTCCCTTTTGACCGGGCTGGCCAGATGGACCTTGTGGTCCTGGAAAACCTTTAGGTCCCGTCGGACCTTTTTGTCCGGGCTGCCCTGAGTTTCCAGAAACTCCTTTAGATCCAGGCTGACCTGGCTGACCTGTTGCACCCTGGATACCAGCAGGACCGGTATCACCTTTGAGACCTTGCTGACCTGGTGCTCCTTGCGTTCCTGAATTTCAATCCAATGTGTGTTGGATGAATTGTAAATTATGAAAAAAGTTGACCGATACTTAAAAAATTGCATATATAAAATGTTTCAGGTTTAAACGATATAAATACAAATTAGTTAATATTGTCAAAAAAGATGGCAACAGAATACACAATTTTAAAATAATAGCACCACAACAACAAACAAAACAACAAAAAATGAATAACGAAATTACAAGTAATAATAATAAAATAATGTAAAAAATCAACAAACCCGGTTGTCCAGGAGTTCCAGACTGACCAACCGGTCCAATATCACCCTTTGGACCTGCATTTCCCTTGTTTCCTGGTGCACCAGCCAAACCAGGCAATCCGGGTTGACCTCTGGCGCCCTGAGCTCCCGGACTACCTGGAAGACCTGTGTCTCCAACAGATCCAGGTGCCCCTGCAACTCCCATCTGGCCATTGAATCCAGCCTCTCCTCTATTGCCAGGTTGTCCTTGTGGCCCCTGTGGTCCAGATTCACCTGAAGCACCTGTCGCTCCTTGCTGTCCTTGTAGTCCAGGGTTACCTTTCAATCCTGAACTTCCCGGAGAGCCAGTATCGCCCGGTAAGCCTTTTGAACCTTGTGGTCCCTGAGGTCCTTGCGAACCCTGTAGCCCAGGTTGTCCTTGAGGTCCTTGATTTCCTGGCTGTCCTTGGTTTCCTGTTGGACCCCTAAGACCCACAGCACCAGATGGCCCTTTAAATCCTTGCAAACCAGGTTGACCCTGTGAACCTGGAGATCCCGGTAATCCAGGTGATCCAGCACTTCCGATATCTCCCTTTTGGCCTGGATTACCTGTAGCTCCAGTACCACCTGTGTGTATGTATGTATGTATGTATGTATGTATGTATGTATGTATGTATGTATGTATGTACGTACGTACGTACGTACGTATTTGATATATTTATTTATTCAAAATCAAAAAACTGCACAATAAAAAATAGCAATGAATGGTCTTCGGAGACCAAATAAGAAAATTAACTTGTATGGGCCACCGTGTCACTTCAGTAAAGGAAAAAAAGAGAAGAGGAAAATAATATGAACGCCATATTATATAAAATAATATGAAATATATATATAATAACGTCATATATAAAATAATATGAAATATATATATAATAACGTCATATATAAAATAATATGAAATATATATATAATAACGTCATTTATAAAATAATATGAAATATATATGTAATAACGTCATATATAAAATAATATGAACGTCATGAAAGTAATAATTAAATGCAACCGAAACAATGAAAAGAAATTTGAAGAGTAAATCGACATAAAAGGGTGGCAACAAAATAAACGAATATCTCGACGCATGAAATTAAATTGATATGATAATAAAATCGAACCATATATTTATTATAGGATTTTATTGTGGGTCAATTGATAATAAAAACTCAAATTATTTTTTTTCTAAACAAAACAACGTTAGCAGTGTTCTTCATGTTGCATGGAATGGTATTGCCCCACCCACAGCTTAGTATGAAGGTATTCAGCAAAATTTATTCAACTTATTCAGAGGCATGGAGACACGGATGCTCAAACGAGCTTGTACCGCCACCCAAACCGAATAAAAACATATACCTACATAAAATAATAACATAAATGAAAATAAATGTGTGTGTGTGTGTGCATTCAGCTTGTATGAATAAAAATATTCGTTAATCTGTTTATATACTATTCACGTTCATTTATTTTTTATTTATTATTACAACAATTAGTAGTATTATCATTGTCATTATCATTAATTTTATATAATTATTATACCCATTTTATTTGATCTTTAATTTGCACCATACAAATATACTTAATTTTATTGATTGAAACATTCAGCTAAACAATCAAATTTATTTTAAACATTCAATCAACAACATTCAAATAAATGATCACATTTATTTTCAGCGTTCGATCAAACATTATTTAATGAAGATAAAAATCAAACCTTGCGGTCCAGTTGCTCCAGTAAAACCATTCTGGCCTTGAGATCCGGGCAGACCAACATCTCCAGGTTGTCCGGGCTGTCCAGGCTGACCAGGCGTTCCTGACGAGCCAGTATCACCTCTCTGTCCTTGAGGACCAGCAGATCCAGGTTGACCTGGATTGCCAGGTAATCCTTGATCTCCTGCTGGACCAATATCTCCGGTCGCTCCTGTGGGACCCGGAGATCCCGTGGCTCCCTGTGATCCCTGTATTCCTTGAGGACCAGTGTCTCCTTTATTTCCTGGTAGGCCATTAGGTCCAGCTGGTCCTGTTGCACCTTGGTCACCTTGCTGACCAGGAGAGCCTGATTGGACGACAGAAAGTGAAAACAAATAATGGCGTTTCAACGAATCACGATTCACAATGAGAACAAGCTAAACGAATTTGTTCAGTGTAAAAAAAGTTTATTAATCTTCACTGAAAGTTTACTGTTTATCATACGTTAACAATCAACTGAAAAACCAACAAGGTAGTTATAAGCCGGATTTCAGTCAACTAAATACTTACAAATTTCTAAAAATTTAAGCAAAAATAATTAAAATATTTTTTATGATACGTTCTTACCTGGATTGCCATTAATTCCAGGGGTTCCTTGATCTCCTCTCAACCCTTGCGGACCAGGCTGTCCAGAAGCACCAGTTGGGCCAGTAGCTCCTGCTAATCCTGGCTGTCCCTGAAGCCCTTGCGATCCTGATAATTACAAAAATGTTAATCAAGTTTATATGAAAATATAATTTGGCCTAACAATCTTTAAAAAAATAAAAAATGTAAAAAAAGCAAAATCATTACTTGAATTATAAATGAAAATTAATAAATAACACGCACCTTGATCACCAGGGCTTCCTGGTTGACCTTGTTGACCTGGCTGACCTTTATTTCCAGGCACACCAGGAGATCCTCTTTGTCCAGGGCTGCCATTGCTGCCAGGTTGTCCGGCAGTTCCAGTTTGTCCAGTGGCTCCCGTTGGGCCTTTTAATCCAGTTGGACCTTGATTTCCAGTTGCACCTGTATCACCACGTAATCCTTGCAAGCCTGGAAAGCCTGTTGCACCTTGTGGTCCAGGCTGACCTATTGGACCAGTTGATCCAGCTTCTCCTTGCGCTCCCACGTTTGCAGGAGTACCTGGGTCACCAACTGGACCAGTATCACCAGTATCACCTTTTGGACCTGCTAAACCTACTTGACCCTGTTGACCTGGTTGACCAGGTTGACCTTGTTGCCCCGGTTGACCTTTATTATAAATAAAAATAATTGAAGTAGTAGTTTTGAAATGTTAAACATTTATTCAATTATGTCAAACGAATTTAGTCTACAGTTAAAAAACAAATGCAACCTGTAGATCCAGGTAATCCAACAGCTCCATTTGGTCCAGGCTGTCCAGCAGAACCAGGCGATCCTTTCTGACCAACTGGTCCTTGCGGTCCCGGTTGACCAGCTGGTCCAGTTTGTCCTTTTGGCCCTGCAGGACCCTGAAAACCAGTATCACCAGGCAAACCTTGAAGTCCTTGGAAACCTTTAGGACCTTGTGGACCCGGTTGGCCCGGCTGTCCAGATGCACCCGTCCCGCCTTGTGGTCCCTGTGGTCCTTGAAGTCCAGCCGGTCCTGTTGCTCCTTGTTGACCTTGCGATCCTGGGTTTCCAGCCTGGCCAGGTAAACCAGGACTACCAGTGTCACCTTGCTGACCAATTGGCCCTTGTGGACCAAAATCTCCCTTCACGCCTTGTATGCCTGGAGCACCTATCTGACCTCTAGGACCAGGACTACCTGAAGCTCCATTATTTCCAGGCTGTCCAGAGGGTCCAGGAGCTCCTTGAGGACCTTGCTGGCCTTGATCTCCAGGTTGTCCAGTCGGTCCAGTTGGACCACTTTGTCCAGTGCTACCTTGCATTCCTTGCATACCTTGTTGGCCAGGTTGGCCTGGTTGACCTGTAGCTCCTTGTACACCCTGTGAACCAAGTGGTCCTGAATTTCCCTTAATTCCCTGTTGACCTTGTGGTCCTGGTTGTCCCGTTGGCCCACTTGATCCAGGCAAACCGGTATTCCCGGGTTGACCTTGAAAACCTTGAACTCCCTGGGGTCCTTTAGGTCCTTGTGGCCCAGATGGTCCCGGAAGGCCAGTGTCACCTTTTAAACCTTGAATACCAGTTTGACCTTGGGGTCCTAAAGGACCAATTGGTCCTATATCACCTGGTTGACCTTGATTTCCTGGAGATCCTTGCTGACCTGTTGCATTTTTTAAAGTTGTTGGTTTAATTCTAATTCATAAGGCAAGTTATTTTTAATTTATTTACTTTTTTAAATTCACTTTTAATTTTGTTATTAAAATATGCATTTAATTATAATATTAAAATAAATAAAAAGTTCACAAATTCACAGCAAACGACCTGCAGGCCCTTGTGGTCCGGGTTGTCCGGCAGCACCAGGTTGACCTTGTGGTCCCATTTGGCCTTGAGGCCCTTGCTGCCCTGCAGATCCAGGTTGACCCTGAGCCCCTTGAGGTCCAGGTTGTCCGAGCTGTCCTTGATTACCAGCACTACCCGGTGTACCTTGATCTCCTTTAACACCCGGATCACCTTTTTGACCCGCAGGACCAGTAGCACCTTGTTGACCTTGTGGTCCAGGCTGACCTGTTGCTCCTTGTGTTCCCTGAGGCCCAGGTAGTCCTATTTGACCAACTGGACCAGGTGACCCTGGATTTCCGTTATCTCCAGGTAAACCCATAGCCCCAGTAGCTCCAGCTGGACCAGTTGGTCCAGTAGCTCCAACGGGTCCAGAAATTCCAATATCTCCTGGAGCACCTTTCAATCCTTGAATCCCTGCTGCACCCTGTGATCCTTGTGAGCCAACATCTCCTTGAGGTCCTGGAGCTCCCTGAAAACCTTGTTCTCCTTTAGCACCTTGTTGACCTGGATTTCCAGGCTGTCCTATTTTTTAAATTACATTTAAATAACTTATTTTTCACTTTTGAATTAAAAAGTTATAATAAACAAATGAGAAATATTCAAATGAAAATAATTAACCAGAAGGTCCTGGCTGGCCATTCGGTCCTCTAAATCCAGCATTTCCTTGAAAACCAGGCTCACCCTTTGGACCTTGTTGTCCTTGTGTTCCACTTGCACCAGTAGCACCTGTCGCACCTTGGAATCCAGCTGCACCTTTTAATCCAGCTGATCCAGGAGTTCCTTGAGGTCCAGGTTGACCATTCGGTCCTGAAGGACCTGGTTGGCCCGCATTTCCAGGTGAACCAGATTGACCAGGGGCTCCCAAAGGTCCTGGTTGACCTGTAGCACCTTGTGGTCCTTGTGGCCCAGGCTGACCTTTATTTCCTTGCTGTCCTGGTTGTCCCGCAGGACCTGAATTTGAACGTAAACGAATTATTTGGAAATGAATAAACTTTGCAATTTTAATTATTTTAAAATGATCGAAAATTAAATAGATCGTCGTTCGGGCAATGTTATTTTGAACCATCAAAAACACCTGGCTGTCCAGGTTGACCAGTGGGTCCTATTGGTCCTTTCTGTCCAAGATTTCCAGATGAGCCTGGGTCTCCTTTCAATCCGGCTGGTCCTGCGAGTCCAGTAAATCCGACGTCACCTTGAGATCCTGGTTGACCCTGAGATCCAGGTTGACCTCTCGGTCCAGCTAAACCAATGGCACCCATCAGGCCTGGTTGACCAGGTTGACCAGTTGAACCTTGTTGTCCCGATTGACCAGGCGCACCTTGAGATCCTTGAGCTCCAGGGTCTCCTTGCGCACCTGGATTACCTGAAGTTCCAGCAGGTCCTTGAGTACCTTGAACACCAACAGCACCCGGGTTGCCTCTGTCACCTTGAGGTCCTTGTTGACCGGGTTGACCAGGGGATCCAGTTTCTCCCTTTGGTCCAGGAAGTCCATTAGCTCCAACGGGTCCTTGAAAAATAAAATCAGAAAAATTCACTCGCGATTACTGTAGTAGTGAAAACAATCGAGTGACAAAAATTAAACGCAAGATGTAACTGCATAAATATACTTTGTTTTAAATATTAAGCAATGTAATTGATGAGTATTGAACCAAAAATAAATGCCAAGAGCTGAAAGAATTAATTGAACAAATTAATGCAAAAATAAAAAGATAATCTAAAGATAAAAAACATTAAATAGTAATAAAATTATGTAAAATAAACAAAACATTAAATTAAACAGGTCGTAAAAAACAAACCAGGTTGTCCAGCAAAACCAGTATTTCCTGGTAAACCAATGCTACCCGGTTGACCGGGTTGTCCGGATGGTCCAGTGGCCCCATTTTGTCCGGTTGCCCCAGTAAATCCAACATCGCCTTGCATTCCTTGAGGTCCTTGAGGCCCTGGTGTACCAGCATCTCCTTGCGAACCTGGTTCACCCATCGGACCTTTTTGACCTGCTTGTCCTGTTGCACCCTTGTCCCCTTGAAGACCTCTAGGACCCTGAACTCCTTGTTGACCTTGAAAGCCCGCTTCACCTGGCGATCCTGCAGGACCTGGTTGACCGGCGGCGCCTACAAAGTTTTCGTTTGAAATAAAATGTTTTGATTTCTCGTTCAGTTTTGCAGAATGTTTTTTTAATTTTTATAAAACCAGGTTCTGACAGACGCAGAGGTAATATTATTTTTTTACGTGTAAAATGAGTTCGAATGATTATAGACGTTATAGGTGACCAATTACATTGTTTTAGCCATGTAGTTAATTAGTTTTATCGGATGGGAACTATTTTTGGATGTTTTTACTGTTGTTATGTTTACGATAAATAGTATGTTATCTTTAACAGAAGTTTATGAACTGTACGAAAATAAAAACAAAAATATCAAAAGAGCTTAAAAAAATATAACAAAAAAACAAACCAGCTAATCCTGGAGATCCAACTGGTCCAACAGGTCCAGGTTGGCCTTGTAATCCTGGTTCTCCTTTCTGACCTTGTGGACCTTGAGGTCCTTGTTGACCTTGAGCTCCAGGATCACCAGGTTGACCTTGAGTTCCTGGTAAACCAGTTGGTCCCGCTGGACCTTGTGGACCAGGTTGACCAACTCCACTTGGCCCTGGAACTCCTTGAGGACCCTGTTGACCAGGTTGGCCATCTTGACCCCTCTGACCAAGGGATCCTGCAGGACCTGGGCTACCAAGTGGTCCAATAGAGCCGGGACTCCCAATTTGACCTTGAGCACCTTTCAATCCGGCTGGTCCAGGAGCGCCATTTGATCCTGGAGCTCCTTGAAGTCCTTGAAAACCTGGCTGCCCAATCACACCAGGATCTCCTTTGTTTCCAGGCAAACCGGTTGGTCCTTGTAATCCTGGACTGCCTGTTGCACCTTGAGGCCCTTGAGGTCCTGCAGAACCACTTGCACCAAGATTTCCTTTTGGTCCTGCTGGTCCTGTTGCTCCTGTAGGACCGGTACCCCCTTGCTGGCCTGGCGATCCAGGTTGTCCAGCTTGACCGGGTAAGCCTGTAGGTCCAACTGGCCCAACAAAACCAGCATCTCCTCTTGAACCCTGTTGACCTTTTGGACCTTGTTGACCTTTGGGACCAGTTGGACCTTGAGGACCTTGTTGACCTGCCAAACCTGGCGCTCCAACATCACCAGCTGGTCCAGGGTTTCCTGATTGACCTTGAGCCCCTGGGTCACCTTTCAAACCTTGATCACCCGGATTACCTGGATTCCCCACTGGACCTGGTTGGCCAGGTGTCCCTTGTGGTCCAGCCTGACCTTGCACACCAGTGGCACCTGTAGCACCTATAGCGCCTTTGAGGCCTTGCTGTCCTGGAGTACCTGGATTGCCTGAGATGCCTTTGAGTCCTGGTGATCCATTAGCGCCTGGTTGTCCTGTAGAGCCCTGTTCGCCTTTTGTGCCTGGCAAACCAGTAGCACCAACGGCACCTTCAAAAATAAATAATTTATATAGTGAAATCCTCATTTTTTTCAAATTTTTAAAAAGCTTTAAAAGAAATTACAACAACGAAATATGATCAAATTTATGAAATACAAATGTTCCTTATCCAAAAAATTCAATAAACGTTAACCTATCAAACTAATCAACAATTCAATTCAAATTAACTTTTATTCTGCAATGAAAATACATCGCTTGGAGACCCGAAGTTACCACTTGTAGTGCCACCAAAACAGAAATTTGAGCCAATAATTTGAACAAATATAAACGAAAATTTGAAGTAAACATAAACCATCAATCAGTAAAGTACTAATTACAATGTAACAAAATGTAAATAGGAAAAAAGTCAACAATTAATGAATGATGAAAAATGCTTCGTAAAAATCAATTTTCAAACAGACTGCTTGAATGAACAAAGCGTGGTCGAGTTTTTTTTTTAACGTGGATTGATAACAAGTCCCAAAGGCGACACGACGAATTGAAAACTGAATTAATAAAAAAATTTGAGCCTGGCTTAGAAAGGTAAAAGTCAGAGAGGATTGTATCGTACGTAGAACGATGATTTAATAATTGATTAAACTGCTGATGTAATGATAGACAGTAATTTAATATGAATAATTTATAAAAAAAAGTTCAGGTGAACAGTATAGGTAATTGACTATCATTTAGAATTTTAGATAATGCCAAAAAAATTACTTACATGATCAAACTTAGCTAAACCATACAATATACGGATGAAATAATTTTGACAAAGAGTTAAAATACGATTATTAGATTTTGTACCAAAGCTCCAAACAGGGCGAAACAATCAAATTAAACAATGTAAATAAAATATGTTTAGGAAAATTAGATCTGAGTCGGTATATTAAACCTAAATTTTTTGTAATGTTTTGAGAAGCCAATTGAACGTGATCAGACCATGACAAATTGCTAGTAAGAATGATGCTTAAGAATCTAGTAAATTTTACCCTTTTAATGGAAATGTTATTTAATTGAACATTTATGATATTCGTACGAATTTTGTGTCCGAATAAAATTAAAGTGAGTTTTAGCAATATTGATTCTTAGATTATTTGCAGCGACAATAAAATTTATTATAGGTGTAAAAATTTTCAAGTTCAAAAAAACGTATAAAAACGGTTTTTCCATACAAAAACAAACTTGTAAGAAGCTAAATTCGAAAATTAAATAATAAAAACTAATTTGAAAAGCTTGATAATTTTTTAAGCTCAGTAAAATGAAAGCAAAATTAAATAAAATATTAATTAAAAAATTAACCCAGAGCTCCATCCGGACCAGTGGCACCAACTTGACCAGGATTTCCTCTCTGCCCAGGAGAACCAGGAGATCCCGCTTGTCCAGTAGGTCCTTGAGCTCCCACCGAGCCTATGTCACCAGGCACACCTTTGTTTCCCTGAGGTCCCGGTTGACCGGAAGCTCCCTTTGGCCCTTGAGCTCCTTTTGGACCTGCTGGGCCTTGCTGTCCAGGTTGACCTACTGGGCCAGTTTGACCAGTAGCTCCTTGTTGTCCTGGAAGGCCAACATCTCCTTTGAATCCTGGCTGACCGGGCTGCCCTGGTTGACCAGCAGGTCCTTGTGATCCTGTATCTCCTAGTGGACCTTGAAAACCAGGATTGCCCTGAGCACCTGCCTGTCCTGGATACCCAACCGGCCCTGCTTGACCAGTAGCTCCTTGATCACCTCTGAGACCAGCCGGTCCAGGTAATCCAGTTGAGCCTGAGTTGTTAATATATTATAATTAAGTTACGCCAAAAAACCAGCGACATAAAATTTGAACGCTTCGATAATAACGCTGTAATTTCACAATTACTTATTCACTTGTAGTTTCAGTTTAAAACCGTTAAATTATTAATTGGCCTTCAGATTTTTACAAATTAAAATACAGAAAGTTTTTAAAATGATATTGGCAGGTTTGTAAACATATTCACTTGTTAATTTTAACATCAATAAAATTTTACAATTTATGTATTTTCAGTCACGTATTATTTGTAACCGCACATTAAAACTTTTTAATACTTTTTAGCCATTCTAACATGTTTAAAATTAAATTTTAACCTGGTTGTCCTGGTTGACCAGAGGGTCCCTTAGGTCCGGGTTGACCAGCCATACCACTTTCCCCTTTGGGTCCAGCAGCTCCTGGTGCTCCAGATTGTCCAGGTGATCCTTGCTGACCTTGATCTCCTCTCAAGCCTTGAGCTCCCATAACTCCTGGCTGTCCAGTGTTGCCGCTTAGTCCAGTATCACCTTGAGAGCCTGGATTGCCTGGTTGACCAACAGGTCCCTGTGGTCCTTGCTGGCCTTGTTGACCAGGTTGTCCTTTGAAAAACAAAACGATAGTAACAATTACATTAATAATAATAATACTTATTATTACCATTACAACGTTAGTAACAGTAAATTGACGCGTCGTTTTAAAAAATAGTTGCAATATTACCGGCTTGTCCTGGAGTTCCAGGGCTCCCAGGCACTCCAGCATTTCCTGCCTGACCAGTGGGACCCTTTGGTCCAGCTTGACCTTGAGGTCCAGGCAAACCTGCTTGACCGGCTGATCCAGGCAGACCCGCAAAACCAGTCGATCCAGTATCTCCTTTCAAGCCAGGAGCTCCATTCGATCCTGCTAAACCCGGTTCACCTCTTGTGCCTTGACTGCCTGGAGCTCCAGTGTTTCCAATTAGACCTGGATCACCTTTGGGTCCCTGCTGACCTTGTGGACCTTGCTGACCTTGAGAGCCTTGTTGACCAGGAGCACCGTTTGGCCCTTGAGGTCCTTGTTGACCAGCAGTTCCTTAAATTTATTCAAAAGATATATTTATATTTTTCTGTCTGAAAAATATTGAAGAGAGAATTGTAATGAATATTAAAGTATCAAGTTTTCAACGTAAATGTTAAGAAATTAATATAACATAATCTATGAATGGCGCGTTAATTGAAAGCTGTAACAAACTTAACTATGTAAAGCATGTTGTTAGTAGGATTGTTTTCCGTCAAGCTTCATAAATTTATAACTCAAAATCAATAATAAATAAAAAAATGTTAACATTAACACAGTTGAAATAAATAAAATAAAATGGAAAATATTTAAACGTACGTGTAAAATATCAAATAATTAATAATAATTATTACAAAAGTTTATTGCAATTTACAACACAAACCTGTAGAGCCAGTCGCTCCAGTAAAACCTTGCTGTCCTTTCTGACCTGATGAACCAGGATTGCCACTCAATCCGGTAGATCCCTGTTGACCCGGTTGTCCAACTTGACCGGCCGGTCCAGGTTGACCTTTTAAACCAGCCAATCCAGGGTCTCCAGTGATACCAGGCTGACCTTTAGGTCCTTGCTGGCCTGGTTGACCTTTTTGACCTAGAGGACCAGTCGATCCTGTATCACCTGGCAAACCTGCTTGACCAGGTTGACCCTGTTGTCCTGGCTGACCATTTTGTCCAATGGGTCCAGGGGCTCCCTTTGATCCCGGAGAACCATCAATGCCCTGATTGCCAATCGGACCTTTAGGACCAGTTGGTCCGACGTTTCCAGTGGCTCCAGGTTGACCTGATTGACCTGGATTTCCAGTAGGTCCGAGAGATCCTGGATCACCTGAAAAAATTAGAACTACTCTATCAAAAAAGTCTCACAATAAATTTAAGTGTATGGAAAATGCACTATCACACAAACGCACACGTTTCTAGTGTTTCAGTGACACATCAAAAGATTCACTTGAATGAAATGAATACGTTGTATTAAATGGCAGTGCACTCAATTCTGTTGCTTTGTACAGTGTATCATATTATAGAGCATTGTAACGCATGCATGCAGAAAATTCAGAAGTCCAATCATTTCAGTGTTATATTCGACAAATTTACAACTGTTCTACAAAAAATGAAATTAGTTAAAAGTTTTTACCTCTTGGTCCTGTCACGCCCTGAGCGCCTTGTGGTCCTGGTTGTCCAGGATTACCTTGAAGTCCAGGCTGGCCTTTAGGACCTTGCTGTCCTGCGGCTCCAGGTTGACCATTTAATCCAGGTTGCCCAGGTGATCCTCGGAAACCAGGTGAACCGGGTGTACCAGGCGTCCCATTATCTCCAGGCAAACCTGTACTTCCCTTGGCACCGGGATCTCCTGCTGATCCTTGTGGTCCAGGTTGACCAGCTGGTCCGGCGGGCCCAAGTTGGCCAGGTGAACCAGCTAAACCTGTGAATCCTATATCGCCTGGGGCTCCAGTGGCACCAGCTGGTCCTTGTTGACCTTGCTCACCTAATGGTCCTGGCTGCCCTGTCTGGCCGGACTGACCAGGGGAACCAATGTCTCCCGAAGGACCTGGTTGACCTAAGGGTCCACTGGGACCAGGCTGACCTGTAATTCCCGTTGATCCTGTAGCACCTCGTTGTCCAGGTGTTCCTTGAGGACCAGCAGGACCTAAAGAAATCGGAATAATCAATTTAATAATATTAATGAAAATTGTAAATAATAAATTTTAAAAAAGTTATTGTTCTCTGCAGTTACAATTAAAATTAAACTTTTTAATTTACATAAAATAATAAATAACCTTGTGGTCCTGGACTTCCATTATCTCCAGCCAACCCAGGATCTCCTCTATTACCAGGCTGACCTTGTTGACCTGGTTGACCAGTTGATCCAGTATTGCCAGTGAATCCTTGCTGCCCAGAAGGTCCAATGTCTCCCTTAAGACCAGGTTCTCCCTGAAATCCTTGCGGACCCGGGGCACCATTAGCACCTGGATTACCTGGAAGTCCTGTACCACCAGTTGCTCCTGTTCCTCCGGGTGTACCTGGTAGTCCTATTTGACCTTGAGCCCCCCTTAAACTGCTACGTCCTGGAGCTCCTATCGGACCCGGTTGACCTACTTGACCCTGAGGGCCAGGTGATCCCGGAGTTCCTTGTGGACCTGGCTGACCAACTGATCCAGGTTGACCAGCAATACCTAGCAAGAAAAAATGTTAAACTGAAATATAGAAAAATGTGAGAGAAAAAATGAAAATGCAAAAAAATCAATAAAAATGAATAAAGTTGCATGAAACAAATAACCTTGTTGTCCTTGGGCTCCTGCTTGACCGGGTGTTCCATTAGGTCCAGAAAGACCTTTATCCCCCTGTGGTCCAGTTGGGCCTTGAGGACCAGTGCTACCCTGAGAACCAGCAGAACCTGGTTGTCCTGGATTTCCTCTAGGACCTGGTAAACCAATAGAACCAGCTGATCCAGGACTTCCTTGCGGTCCCATTTCCCCCTTAGGCCCAATTGGACCTAATGGACCTTGTGCTCCTGGTGAACCAGTAGGACCCTGCGCACCTGTTGCTCCAACTGGTCCAGGCAATCCAGGAGATCCAGCATCCCCAGACAAGCCGGAGTAACCAGGAGCACCTTGAGGTCCGATATCTCCATTAGGACCACTCGGTCCTTGTAATCCTTGATCTCCCTTTGATCCAATATCACCAGATGGTCCTGGCTGACCAATCTGTCCTGATGGGCCAGTTGCTCCAGTAGCACCTTGAACACCTTGAATTCCTAATGATCCTTGAGATCCGGGTCTACCCGCTGTTCCGGGCTGACCCTGTTGACCAGGTTCTCCATTGGGTCCTGGTGCTCCAGGGTTTCCTTGATCCCCTTGTTGACCAGGTACTCCAATAGCACCACTCTGTCCAGTTGCACCAGTACCACCTTGCTGTCCATTCGTTCCTGGCTGTCCAGGCTGACCTGGCGAACCCGCAGAACCACTTGGTCCGACATCACCTGTTGCTCCTTGTTGCCCGGAGTTTCCAGGTTGACCGATTAAACCAGTGCTTCCTGTATCACCTTTTGTACCAGCTGGTCCAGGCTGTCCAGTTGCACCCTGCGGTCCTTGTGGTCCCTGATTACCTCTTTGACCGGATGGTCCTTGAGGTCCTGTATCTCCTTGAGGTCCGACAAGTCCAGGTTGACCAGCCTGACCTGGTTGTCCAGGATTGCCAGCTGCTCCTGGCGATCCAATACTGCCAGCTGGTCCTGTAAACAGTTGAAAACAGTTTACAAAAACTGAATAACTTCAAATAATTTTAATTATAATAACCACCCAAACAAATTAAATTAATTAACCATTAACCATTAAACCATTTATTACGTAAACCAGAAACCCGTAATTAGAGCTTGTAAGGTAACTAAAATATCAGCAAAATTAAAAACTGTACAGGCAAAAATTAAATGTCAAAATTACTATAACAATATAATTAACAAATTTTAAATAATAAATGTTAAATATTAACATACTGAGAAATATGAAAACAACTAGATCCTTGTTAAGAAAAATTAAATAATAAAAAAGTTATTTAAATCGTCGTTAAATTTTAAGAAGGAAGAAAAAGTATGTAAGACAAAAGATTAAAGAGATATGGAAATAGATAGGATGCGGATACTGGACTTGAATTTCGAAAAACAGGTAATTTTCTGAATATCTCGCGGTAACTTATTCCACAATCTAATGCCAGATATTAGGGTCCTATTTTTAAATAATTTAGTTCTTAAAACTGGCAAACAAAATTCATTATTGTTTCTAAAAAGCCCATCCTTGCTAGATTTAAAACTCAGAATGACATTTTAGCATTGGGCGAAACATTATTTATATATAATTTATAAAAAAATATAAGTAAATGAAATTTATATAAAGTAGTAATTATAAGTGTTTTGCTTAGATCAAACAAATGAGAAACATGGTCAAATTTTTTTTAGGTTATAGAGAATTCTCAGAAAATATCTCTGACATTTAACTATTAATGATAAGTGACAACACGGACTGTTGTTCCAAATTGGTAAGCAATATATCAAGTAATGGTATGTTAATGAATGGTAAAGCATTTTAGTTACAGCAAAAGAATACATGTTTCTTAATTTATTTAAAATTCCTTACGTTTTCGATATTTTTAAAGATATATACGTTATGTGGTCAGAGGAGAGCGGGTCTATTGGTTTTGTATGTATCTATTCTTTTTATATTCGTTTAATCGTCTCGTTTTTGAAATAAGAACAATCAAATTAAAATGTGTGATTGTGTGTTTGATTCACTTTATTATAATATTTCTAATCATCGTAACTAACCTAATTAATAACTAAGTCGTATAAGTCATTAATTTAATTCATTCTCAATTTACATTTATCTAACGATAATCGTGTTTGATGGCGAGCATCGCATCAGTGATCCCCTAGTTCCCTGTCTCTATGTAGATGCGGTCTTCAACGCAACATCAGAGTTAAAGGACAAATTAATTAAATATTTTTAAAGGGAAATAATAACAAAAATTAATTTTTTTAAAACAATATTTGAAATTTCGTCGTTACCACAGCTTTTAAATATTTTTAAGGGGAAATAATAACAAGAATTAATTTTTTTAAAACAATATTTGAAATTTCGTCGTTACCACAGCTTTTAGTATTTTTGAAATTGAACTAACCAGGTTGTCCATCCGTTCCTCTGCTTCCTTGTCTGCCAGTAGCTCCAGTTGGTCCTTTATCTCCAGAAGCACCCTTAAGACCTTGTGGACCTTGATTGCCAGGTGTACCAGACAGTCCTGGCATTCCAGGTAACCCTCGACTACCTTGAACTCCCTGTGAACCAGGGTTTCCAGGAGATCCTGATGGTCCCATATCTCCTTTAGGACCCTGAGGACCTTGGGGGCCTTGCTGACCAGCTGGTCCAGGTTGACCTGGTTGTCCAGTAAATCCTGGAATGCCAGTAGAGCCTTGAGGTCCAGTATCTCCTGGCAAGCCTTTAACTCCTAGAGCTCCAGGAAAACCAATGTTTCCAGATGGACCTGGAAATCCTGTGAAGCCAATATCTCCGGGTGTGCCAGGTTGACCAGAAGTACCCGGGGCACCAACGGGTCCAGGCTGCCCTGATGCTCCAGTGGCACCTGTTGGACCTCTATCACCCTGCGAACCTTGAACTCCAGGATTGCCCATTGTTCCTAAAATTGTTTAAATAAACATTATTGAACGTAGAAACTAAATTATAAATATTTATTGATAAATTGAAATTGGTTTATATGGCAATTTTTTTTATCTACCGAGTCACAATACTACGGTACGAAATTTATTTATTTATTGACAAAACAGCACAGAGGGCCATAAAGAGCCACTTAACTAGACAGAAAAAATTAAAAATAAACGAATTTCAATAAAATGTACGTCGACACGGAAAAATAAGTTTGAAAAATCATTGTTAACATTAATAATGACCATCATCCTCGCGAAATAATATCATAAAGAAATCCAATTAAATAAAGTTACATAAATTGATAGTTTATATTTGCTATCAAAATAAAACAAATGAAATAAGATAATCTAGAACGTAAATTTTGAACAAAAACTTTGTGTGAATTAGTTTCAAAATTGTTTGTAAGTTCACTAGAACATGTATGCTTAATTTTTTTTTAATTTTGTACGCTTCTTACACAATTTGTATATTGGAAATTACGTAACGAGCTGTCACAGGTTTATGGACTCAATGCATAAAACAAGTTCAATAAAATAAACCTGCTGGTCCTTGTTGTCCTTGTAGTCCTTGATCACCACGCTCTCCTTTTGGTCCCTGCTGCCCTGCTGGCCCAGGATTACCTTTTGGTCCAGCTGGTCCGCTTTGTCCTTGTGGACCAGGGCTTCCCTTCTGTCCAGGATTTCCGGGTGTTCCTGAAACTCCTTGATCTCCTGGCTGTCCTATTGGACCAGGATTACCTGAGGGACCTGGAGCTCCGCGGTCGCCAGTATCACCGCTGGGTCCAGCTTGACCTTGAGGCCCTTGTTGACCTTGTGGACCAGACAAACCAACTAATCCGGGACTTCCTGTGTCACCCTGAGCACCTGGAGTGCCAGGTGTGCCGGCTGTTCCTTTGGAACCTTGGTCACCCTTAGGACCTTGAGGACCTTGTTGTCCCGGGGAACCGGATTGACCGGCTGGACCTGTTTGACCTGTAGCTCCTAAAAAAATTAATATTATCTCGATAAAAATTTAATATACCAAAGATTTTTTGCATTAAACAAAATAATATTGTTAAAAATTGATGCAACACATATGAATGATAACATTATGATTCACCTGTAGCCCCTTGAGGTCCGGCTGGTCCTTGAAAACCTGGATCACCTTTAACACCTTGAGCACCTTGCATACCCTGTGCTCCAACTGGTCCTTGCGGTCCTTGTTGACCGGCTGGTCCAGGTAGCCCAGAAAATCCAGGATTTCCTTGAACTCCGATGTCACCCTTGGGCCCGGGTTGTCCTGTCAATCCGCGTTGCCCAGTAGCTCCAGTACCTCCTGTTGAGCCAACAGATCCAGGTGTACCCGTCGCACCTTGATTTCCTTGAAATCCAGTTGCACCTGTGCTTCCTAATAATAAACAGATTCGTCGTTTGCAAATAAGCATTTTAATCAAACAGATGCGTCAAAACTCAAAACAACAAAAGTTAAAAAATGCTTGCGACGAAAAACAAACCTTGTCCTCCCGGTGTGCCAGCAATACCAGGCGAACCTGGATTACCTTTATCACCTGGTTGTCCGGTACTACCTACAGGTCCTGGTTGTCCAGAAGCTCCCTGCGAACCCTGTGATCCAGGGGCACCTGGTTGTCCTAATGGTCCAGCTGGTCCTGTTGATCCTTGAGATCCCTGAAGACCTTGAGGACCTTGTTGGCCTTGTGGTCCTTGCTGTCCTTGTGGCCCCGGTTGTCCTTGCGGCCCAGTAGGTCCAAGTGGTCCTAACGATTTGTTTTTTTATTTTTTATCGACAATTCAATCTTTAATATGTTTTAAATAAAAATTAAAACACTTATATATTAATAAATGTATAATAAGTATAAAATATTTGCACAAGTGACACTACATAATTCCAATACAAGTTCGGCAGAACGTATCAAGAAAATTAAATCCTTATTAACAATGACAATCACCTTGCGCTCCGGGCTGCCCAGGATTGCCTGCAGGCCCAGCTAGACCTTGATCACCCTGCGGACCTGCCAAACCAATACTTCCAACTGCCCCTGGTAATCCTGAAATGCCTTTCGTTCCCTGATCTCCTTTAGGACCTTGTGGTCCAGTTTGTCCGGTAGATCCCTGAGGTCCTTGGGGACCCGGAGCACCTGAAGGTCCCATATCTCCAGTAGGACCTGGTTGTCCAGCAGGTCCAGGAGAACCTGTAATAATTAAGAAAGTTCACCTTAGTTGTTTTAGCAGTTCATAGAAATCAAACAAATTATTAATATTCAAAATTATTCCTCATAATAGCATAAATTCGTCATTCTTTGCACCGTTTAAACAATTAAAAATTTATAAACATACAAACTGAAATTATGTTTCAATATAAATATAACCCAAAAAAATGAAATAGAAAATTTATTTATTCAAGTGATTCAATTTAATAAATACATCTTTTATAAACTGTTACCCGTTAGTGTAGAACAATTCTATAAGAATTAAGAGAACCTTGATTTCCCGCTGGTCCTGGCTGACCACTCGGACCAGTGGGTCCTTGAGGTCCAAAATCTCCGGTAGCTCCAACTGGTCCAGGCGAACCAGTTGAACCCTGCACTCCTAACTGACCAGGAGTTCCTTGAGGGCCAGGTTGTCCTGATAGACCAGGAAATCCAGGTGTGCCCTTAACTCCTTGTACACCTGGCTGGCCAGCTGGACCTATGTCACCTTTTGATCCCGCTGGTCCTGGAGCTCCAGGTTGACCTATTTAAAAATCAATAAAAAACAATTAATTTAAATTCAATAATTTATAATTCTAATTTAAATATTTCAAAGAATCTATATAAAACTCAATTTTTTGTTGCAAAAGTATAAAACATTAACCTGTAGATCCTTGTTGTCCTGGACTTCCCTGAGGTCCTTTATCTCCTTGAGGCCCAGATGGTCCAACTGATCCCTGAGCACCAGGATTTCCAGCAGGTCCAGGTTGACCTTGCGGACCTTTCTGACCTTGAGTTCCTGATGATCCTTGTGGACCCATATCTCCTGGTTGACCCGTTTGACCTGGTTGGCCAGCTGGTCCGGGTTGACCAGTGGAACCTTGTGGACCCTGTGACCCTTGAGGACCTTTGTCTCCTGGCAAACCAGCTGATCCAGATTGTCCTCTGGGCCCAGTAGGACCTGAAGGTCCAGATGGTCCAGTATCGCCTTTGCTGCCCTGAGGTCCAGCCTGTCCGGGTGAACCTTGAAATTGAAAAATGATCTGACAATGAAGTGTGTATTTTTAATAATTAAAAAGCTTTCATAACATTCAATGCTTGTTAATTTATAAATACCTTATGCTTATAAATTAATATAATTTGCAACAAATAAATCGCATATCATAATTCAATTCCACCTTGAAGGCCTTGAAATCCTGGATCTCCATTTTGACCTTTAGGTCCAGGTTGACCTTGAGGCCCTTGTGGTCCTTGTGGTCCTGGAGCTCCTTGTGATCCAGATGGGCCCGTGTCTCCAGCCAAACCACTGAGACCAGGCTGTCCCATATCTCCAACTGGACCGGGTTGTCCCGGTTGTCCTGAAGGTCCAAAAGGTCCAGTTGCCCCTTGCGGTCCAGGCTGACCTAGGTTACAAAAAATTGTCAAATACTTAATAGCTTTTTAATACATTTAATTTCAACTAATTTTATATTCAATTAAACAAAACATGGTCGACTAGCCTCTGACGCAATAGCTAAAAATATAATCAAACCAAATAAAATAAAACAACATTTTCGGTCGGTGTTAGAAAATTAAAAACACATAATAAAAATTGAAACCATAGAATGCAATGAAATCACACTATACTATCAAATTCATACATATACATCGTTATATACCAACAAATACAAAAGAGCAACGACATTCGAACACACAACTTTACTTAAGCATGCATACATGTTTAGAAAATTTAAAATAGAAAAACGACAAAATTAATCATTACCATCTGTACAAACACACGCATGTTAATCATTACCATCTGTACAAACACACGCATGTTAAAGCCATGAATAAATGCACACATGCATACACTCAAACAAATACAAACTCATACCCATACAATTACGCACGCAAACACGTACACACACAAACACACAAACACATACTCATACTCGACAGAATATTAATTAGATGGTTTAACACTGAAAATTTGCAAAAAATAATTTTTCAACGCCACCTGTTGCTCCAGATTGTCCAGTATTTCCAAGAGGTCCGGTTTGACCAGCAGGTCCTTGCGGACCTGGAGCACCTTGTGAACCTTGATCTCCTTTAGGTCCAGCAGGACCTGGAGCTCCATCTGATCCAGAGTTACCTTTTTGTCCTTGAGGGCCTTTTTGACCTTGAGGGCCAGTTGAACCCTGTGGTCCAGTCGCACCAGTAAAACCTTGCATTCCTTGATCCCCAGCAACTCCAGGGCTGCCAGCTTGTCCAGTGTTTCCGAGAAGTCCTGTAGTTCCGGCTGGTCCTTTTTGACCCTGCACACCAGTTGGACCTTTTGGACCTTGTTGACCTGTTGGTCCCCGTTGACCTGAATTTTTAACAAATAAAATTAATAAAATAAAAATGAAACAAACAAGTAATGGTACAGCTAAATAAGTTCATCTTTTTTTAATCCAGTGCAATACCTGATATGTCAATCAAACGCTAAGACATATTCTTCAAATGCAGTAAAAAATTTGTAAGCTATAAACACTATTAAACTATGAACAGCAAAAATATTGAACTCGACCTTGTGGCCCAGGTTGTCCTTGAGACCCTTGTAATCCGGGCTCGCCAGCAGGTCCAGCTGGTCCCAGTGGACCAGGTTGACCAGCATTTCCAGCAAAACCCGATGCGCCCGTATCACCCTTTAATCCGTCTGGACCAAGACTTCCTCTCTGACCTTGGGGTCCAGCAGGTCCCGGATCACCTTGTAATCCTTTGACTCCCTGCTGTCCTGGTTGTCCGCTTGGACCTGCGTTGTAAGTTCATGCAGCAAATCTCTCAAAGCCTCTTTATTTTTAATTATATAGTTTAATTTTTTTGTTTTAGGTACATAACTAAGAACGTAAAATGATTGCAAATAACCTGTTGGTCCTTGAAATCCAGGATCTCCAGTGGGTCCTTGAGGCCCAGGTATGCCCTGAGGTCCTGGAAATCCAGCAAGACCAGTAGCTCCAGGTTGTCCAATTAAACCAGGTAAGCCAACAGCTCCCGGCAGACCTGAGAAGCCATTATCACCTGGCGCTCCAATCTGACCTGCTGGTCCAGTGTTCCCTGTAGCTCCCATACTACCAGGAACTCCGACTAGACCTGGTTGACCAACTGGACCTGATGGTCCTGTATTTCCTCTGGGTCCTGTTTGTCCCGGTAGACCTGCATTTCCAGGGCTTCCCGTGTCACCTTTGTTACCGGACGGGCCGGCTTGACCAGTGGCACCTAGCAAAACAATTTTTTATGTTGTGATGAATTTAATCCGACTCTTCAAATGATAATTTTTGAATGTAAGGTTTTACTTTGAATGCGTATCGACCGGTTAATAAAACAAACATTATTGTGTGTTTTAACTCATTGAAATAATTAAAATTTTTAGAAGCACCTTGAGGTCCAGGGGCTCCATTATTTCCTGGTGATCCAATGTCTCCTTTCGGTCCCTGTGGTCCTGCCGGTCCAGTGGGTCCTTGGGGGCCAAGTGGGCCGGGTGAACCTTGAAGTCCTTTCTCTCCAGCTGGACCAGTCGGACCGATGTTTCCTTTGGGACCAGCTGAACCAGTCGGACCTTGCTGTCCTTTTAATCCAGGTTGACCGGGCTGACCCGTCGCTCCTAAGAAAAACATCAGAAGCGACGGTATGAAACATTAGAGAATGCAAATACATCACGTACAATAATAACGAAATTAAAAATTAGTTCTTTGATCGAACTAAATTTCAATGGTGTATTACATAAAAAAATATTTCATTTCATTTATTTAATTTTATTTCATTAAGGAAACTTGAATAATTTAAAATAAACTTGTGGTAAAGCCACTCTCTACTGACATTTGCTATACATGTTCTAAATAACAAAAAAATTAATTATAATCAACTACGTTGTAATTTTTTAACGTAATTATATGAAAAAAAAAGCTTTGTTGCTAATCTAAAAAACCTTATATACTCGTTATTATTGCAATGAATAAGTGTCACAAAATAATTCTTAAAGGTCTGAAAATTACCAATAAAAAATTACCTTGGCTCCCGGTGGGTCCAGCAGGCCCAGTTGGTCCAAAAATTCCGGGCTGCCCTTGAAATCCTTGTTCTCCAGTTGGACCAGGTGGTCCTTGAATGCCCTGAGGTCCTTGGGGTCCAGGTGAACCTTGTGGTCCTATTGAGCCTGGATTTCCCATATTTCCTGGCTGTCCAGATGGTCCAGCTGGCCCAGTAGCTCCCGCTGGACCAACAGGACCTGGTTGACCAGTTGCACCTGCATTGCCAGGAGATCCAGCCGTACCTGGACTTCCTGTGTCACCTCTTTGACCTTGAGGACCTTGCGATCCAGTTGGTCCAGTAGGTCCTTGTGGTCCTTGAGGTCCTTGCGATCCTTTGAAAAAATTAATCAAATTTAATAGAAATAACATGATATTGTATTGTTGAAAACTGTATCCAGTGTAATACATACATTGAACATTATTGAATATTGAGTTTTTTATAATACATTTGTATTCACCTTGAGCTCCAGATTGTCCAGGGCTTCCTTTTGGACCTTGTTGACCAGTCGCACCAGTTGGACCAAGAGGTCCTGGCTGTCCAGCTGACCCTATTTGGCCACTAGGTCCTTGATCACCTTTTGGTCCTTGTTGTCCCAATGGACCTCGGGATCCTTGGGGTCCCGGATTACCAACCTGTCCAGGCTGTCCAGCAGGTCCTAAAGCTCCAGATGATCCGGTAGAACCTATTGAAGGTTTTATTTAATCTTTCCAAAACACGTTCCATTATGTCTTAGAATTGAATAAAACTCGTAAAATATTTTACATCTAGCGTGTTTTTTATTTTACAATACAATATTTGGTTTGCCTCCATTAATTTAGATATTTTGACTGATATGCGCAACTTATATAAAGGCTTTCAACTTATAAGCTTCACAAAAAATTTGCCGACATAATACTTGTAATCGTTTCACCAACAATAATCATTTTAAGAGGTTCTTCGTAATAAATCTTGAACGAGACAATAAACCACAAATAAATAATTTTTCGACTATTATATATTGACTATTTGACATTTTTTGTTACAATAATTATTGCCTTAAAATAAATTGTAATTTGAAATTAATTAAATAAAATAATTGAAATGAATTAATTGTCAACAACTATGATATTATTTGAAATCAGATTAACACCACAACATTATTTTAAATTATTACCAGTAGCTCCGACAGGTCCTTGAAATCCTTGTTGACCTGGTTGTCCTGATACACCTGGACTTCCAATGGGTCCACTTTGACCTCTGGGACCTTGCTGACCTGGACTTCCTGGCTGACCTCTTGGACCACTTGGCCCGGGTGATCCGGTTGCCCCGGAAGCACCAACAGCTCCTTGAACGCCGACGTCCCCATTTGGACCCGAGGGACCAGGCGCTCCAATTTGACCTTGTGGCCCTTGAGGACCTGGTGCACCTATTTCTCCATTTGGCCCAGATAGCCCTTGTGGGCCGGGAGGTCCCATTGAACCAGAAGAACCCATTGGTCCCTGTGCACCTATCATACCAGGCTGGCCAGTAGCACCCGAAAGACCTGTTCAAAATGTTAAGTGGAAATCTGCATGCAAATTGAAAATTCAGAAAGATTTTACTAATAAATTAATTTTTTTCACTAAAAAATGAAAATGTAGCAAAACAACTAAAGAACCTGGGAAGCCGATGGGTCCTCTTGGTCCCTCTGAACCAGGCATACCTTGAGGTCCTGGTGATCCACTAGCCCCACTTGATCCTGTAGCTCCAGTATTTCCTACCGATCCCGGAATACCTTGAGCTCCACGACCGGCCGGTCCAGGTTGGCCTTGCATTCCAGAAGCACCTGTATCTCCTGAAGGTCCTTTCGAACCGATATTTCCAGTAGGTCCAGGCTGTCCAGGTAAACCTTGCGGTCCAGGAGATCCAGGATTTCCACTCAAACCAGGATTTCCTTGAAAGCCAGTTGCACCTTGCGATCCAGGTTGACCTTGCGATCCAGTATCTCCCGGTTGACCTCTCTGGCCAGGTGAACCGGTTGGACCTAATAATTTAAAAAAAAAATTTAATTTCAAACCTTGTTAATCAAATAATTAAATAATTAATTTAAAAAATATTAGAAGATTCTTATAAATTATTCAATCAACTATTCAAATAAATAAATAACATTTGAACCTTGAAGTCCAGGAATACCATTGGCACCAGGAGACCCAGTATCTCCTTTAGCTCCAGATAACCCAGGTAAACCATTAGTGCCGGGCTGTCCATTTGGACCTGGCTGACCAGAGGCACCAGATGGACCAGGACTTCCTTGGAGTCCAGCGGATCCAACTGGACCAACAGGACCAACCAAACCGGGAGAACCTTGAACTCCTTGAGCTCCAGGCACCCCTGCTTGACCATTTGGTCCCGGCTGTCCAATCTGACCGGGTTGACCTGTTGCTCCCGTGAGACCTTTAGGCCCTGGTTGACCAGAGGGTCCGCTAGGTCCTATGAAAAAAATTATTCAAGTATTTTTTGTTTTTTGAAATATTTTAACCTGTTCAATAAAATTTAAAATAACATGCACTCCTCTTCTGCACAAGAAAATCAACAATAGTTAATTAATTAGACTACAATGCAAGGCATGGCAAATGAAATCGAGTAAGTATTATCTTCAAGTTTTGTTTCTATTACATTCTATTAGAAATAGGAGATAAAGAAAGTATCAAAATAAAAGTAGATCGTTATAAAAATTACAGATTTATTTTCATTTTTCAGTTATTAATAATTTTAACATATTTTAAACACATATACATCGACATGGATTTTTTTTTAATAAATTAAAACAAATCAAATAAACAATAAAACAGCACCAAAAAACCGAACAAAAAATATTACCAATGAATGAATGAATGAATGAATGAATGAATAAACAAATAAAAAGGAAGAATTAAGGAAAAAATACTATTTGTCACACTATTGATAAAAATTAAAAAACTGCAAACCTGCTGCTCCAGTGAAACCTTTTCTCCCCTATC
>NW_008704349.1:513804-552721 GCF_000326865.2 Helobdella robusta | reverse complement strand
GGGGGGAGGGGGGGTCAAAAATTGTTACGTAACACAGAAAAAAATGTTGTTTTTTATATTTTTCATTATTAATAAATTTAATTTTTCATTCTAAAACACAAATGTTAGTGTAGTTTTTATAGAATCTATGTTAATAAATGGTTAATGATCCTATTTCTTTAAAATTGTCGTTTCCATCCATGAAACTTAGCAGTTATGAACATTCTGATAAAAAAACACGACGAATGCAATGCATTTTCGTGACCGCGTGGTACATACGGAAAAAATCAAAAAAAAATTCTGCTTCTACTCTAAATTCAATTGCTTTTTATTACCGAAAAATTAAAAATATTTTTTGTTACGTAACAGGGGGGGGGGGGGTAAGTCGTTTGTTACGGAAGTGTTACGAAGGGGGGGGAGGGGGTCAAAATAGTCGTTTTTTCGTGTTACGTAATACTCGAATGGCCCCTAACTGACAAGCTGCATTTTTTCAACAAAACATAAATTTTAACAAAATAAAAATCACCGACCAGATGGACCAGGAAAGCCAGTAGCTCCAGTAAAGCCTACATCGCCAGGAATACCAACTGAGCCAGAAGGTCCAGGTTGACCGTTAGGTCCTTGAGGTCCAGGATTGCCGGAAAAACCTGGAGCACCACGATCTCCTGTGTTACCGGGATCACCTTTGGGACCGGCTAAACCCATTAAACCCGTACCTCCCGTGGAACCTGTTCCTCCTTGACCTCCTGGAGTTCCTTGAGGTCCTTTCAGCCCAAATGGGCCTGGTGATCCAGACGGACCACGAGGACCAGGTTGTCCAGTTTGGCCCGGACTACCTGGAGATCCAATATTACCTTGTGAACCAGGCTGACCAGTAGGCCCCTGAGGTCCCTGTTGTCCAGCTACACCAGTTGCTCCTTGTTGACCAGGCGCTCCAGGAGGTCCTAATGGTCCAAGGGGGCCTTGAGCACCATCATTTCCAGCAGGTCCCGTATCTCCTTTGGGTCCTTTTGGACCTGCTGGCCCCGTAGGCCCAATAGGACCAGTGCCTCCTTGCACTCCCTTTGGTCCAGTTGGACCTTGTAAACCGGCTGGTCCTTGAGGTCCTAAAGGTCCGGCAGAACCAGGTTGACCAGTTGGCCCAATTGGTCCTGGTTGTCCTATCGGTCCGGCTGGTCCTTGAAACCCTGCTTGTCCAGGAACTCCAGTGTCACCTCTATCTCCATTAGGTCCCATTTGTCCAGATTGTCCTATTTAATAAACAAATTTATACTAGAAACAGGGAATAACAATGAAATAAAATGTTAACGTTAAATGAAAATAACAAATATGATGATAAAAATATTAATAACATCAATAACAAAATAATTATTATAATTTTAATACAAATCTAGCCTGGTGGTCCTTGTGGTCCAATTCCTCCTTGTTGACCTTGAGGCCCAGCAGGACCCGGTTGACCAGATGGACCTTGTTGGCCAATAGGTCCTGGCTGTCCCGCCGGTCCAAGTGGCCCAGGTTGACCTGTAGATCCTTGCTGTCCCAAGGGACCAGCAGATCCAGTGTCTCCAACAAAACCAGGATTTCCAGTAGGTCCAGCGGGACCAGATGGACCAGTGTCACCTTGGGGTCCCAAAGGTCCTTGCTGCCCAGGCTGTCCAGGTAAACCCGGCTGTCCTGCTGGCCCTAATCCACCTATGGGCCCTGCAGGTCCTAGAGGTCCTTGTTGACCTGGTTGACCCACTGGTCCTGGTTGTCCAATGAATCCTGTATTACCAGTAGCTCCTTGAGGTCCTCTGGATCCTGGTGGTCCCGGGAGACCCAAGTCTCCGCTTGGTCCTTATATGTTTACAAAAATCAATATTTTTAATATAATTTTTAAAAATTTATAACAAGTTTTTTGAATTATTCGGTTAAATACCTGGAAAACCAGCAGGTCCAGAGGGTCCCTGAAATCCTTGTTCTCCGGGTTGACCAGGTTGTCCAGCAGACCCAGCAGAACCAGCAGGCCCTGGCTGCCCTGTTTGACCTGCTAATCCAGGAAGACCCGGTTGTCCGGGCTGTCCAGAAATGCCAGGAGATCCTATCGGTCCAATGGCTCCCTGTGGACCTTGTGATCCTGGTGAACCAGCTGGACCGGGTTGACCAATTGGACCAGATGGTCCAGGAAATCCAGTAGCACCTAAAGAATTAGTTGTAAATTCAGTAATTTTCATAAGCTGCAGAAATTACATTGATCTTAATTTTCATTGCTTTTAAAAACGACCTAAAAAAACTGTAAGACTTTATAAAATACAAAAACAACCTTGTGGCCCTGCTAATCCCATCTGTCCAGGTGCTCCAGTATCTCCGGGACTTCCTTTATTCCCAGAAGGTCCAGCAGGTCCTAGTGGTCCTTGAAATCCAGATTGACCAGTTGCACCAGGCAAGCCAGGAAACCCAGTAGCACCAGTTGATCCGGCACTTCCTGGAAGACCAGTTGAACCAGGTAATCCAATGTCTCCGGAAGGTCCAGGTTGACCAACATTACCCAGTGGTCCAGGTGATCCAGATGGACCTTTTGAACCAGGAGCACCGACAGGTCCTGGTTGTCCGTTGAATCCAGTAGGCCCAGGAAACCCAGTGTTGCCAACTGTTCCAGGTAAACCAGACTGTCCTGTGACAATGAGAATGTGACAACGATGATGATGCGTAGCGAAACGCTTGTTTACCCCGAACGTGTGAATTATAAATATTGTTTTTTTGAATTCATCTACACACATTGAATCTGTATGTGTTATCATAGTAAATTTGATTTCCTACCTTGTAAACCTTGTGGTCCAGGATTACCAAGCGGGCCAGGAGATCCTTGAATGCCAACAGATCCTGGCTGGCCGGGCTGACCGAGGGGACCAGGCTGACCAAGAGGACCAGAGGGACCAGTGTTTCCTTGGGCTCCCTGCGATCCTTGGGGTCCAACCGGTCCAATTGCTCCTGATTGACCGGTTGATCCAGTAGTACCAGTATAACCTTGTTGTCCTTGAGGTCCCGGTTGTCCGTCAATTCCTGTGATCATTTAAAATTTTTTCAATAGCATGAAAATTCTTTTTATAATTATATACTTAATTGTTCTTGCCAACAATTATAATCTGATAATAACTACATCTAAAGTCTTTGTATTTATTTTAAAAATTTTATACATTTATTGCGACAAATTTGTGAAACCTGGTGCGCCTGGAGGTCCTACAGGTCCTGATGGGCCAGACTGACCTGAGGGTCCTGTTGCACCTTTCGATCCTGGTTGACCTGGTGAACCTTGGAAGCCCGGAAATCCTGGCTGGCCGATTGGTCCAATTCCTCCCGGTTGACCTTGCGGCCCCGTATCGCCAGACGTTCCTGAAAAAAATTAAATAACTATATAACAAGAAAAAATGCCGAACAAAAAAAATAAACACAAAAAGGTTAATCAACCTTTTTGTCCTTGCGGTCCTTGTGGTCCCTGAGGTCCCGGGGGTCCAGGTGGTCCATTCAGCCCACTACTTCCAGCAGGACCTATTGGTCCAACAGGTCCTGGCAAACCAGTTCCTCCAGGTGTGCCTGTATCACCTTGAAGACCAGGCTGTCCAAGAGGACCGGGTGACCCGGGGTAACCGGCAGAGCCTGTATCACCTTGTAAACCAGGTGCCCCATTTGTTCCAGCTGGTCCTGTTGCACCCTGTGGACCTTTCATACCGGGAGATCCAGTTGAACCCTGACTTCCTGGCTGACCTTGTGCTCCAGAGGATCCTGTGTTACCTTGTCCACCTTGTTGACCTGGAAAACCAGGTTCGCCAGGTTGTCCCGAAACTCCTTGAATGCCTGGAAATCCTGGCTGACCATTCTGTCCGTTTTGACCTCTCGGACCAGTAGGACCAGTGGGTCCAGGCGAGCCAGGTTGGCCATTTGTTCCTGGACCACCTGGCAGTCCTGGAAGACCGGGTAAACCTGGAGGACCAGCTGGTCCTACAAACCCTGGCGTTCCTGGTTGACCTGGCGTTCCTGGAGTTCCAGGGCTTCCAGACGGTCCCGGTTGACCGTTTGGTCCTTTTGTAAGTTTATTATCAAAGATGAAATATTTAATTATAAGAGTCTGTTTCTTAAAAACATGCACATACCAGAAGGGCCAGGCTGACCAGGATTTCCTGTAAATCCCAAAATACCAGGTGATCCTTGAGGACCTGGGTAACCAGGATTGCCTGGATAACCTTGTGCTCCATCGTTTCCTCTAATACCTGTAGCTCCCGTCCCCCCTGTATCGCCAGGCCTGCCAATCTCAGCTGTTTAGTTTAGTTATAATAGAAAAAATGTATGTAGTTGTAGTACAATATTGAGTTCGCCCTATTAATTTATTACTCAATGGGCATTTTGCAGTGCCAAAGTGAAAGAAATTAATGAGAATTTTACAAACCGACTGTTGGACAAAAAGTAGAGGAAAGACTCGAAAGTGATGTCCATGCGTTACCAATATTTTGATAAGGAATGTATTGTACCGAGGATGGCGACGATGCAATTTGTCTCAACGACGGCAGAGGAACGTCTGGTGAAATAGCGATGGGCAAGATTCGAATGTTTCGGTACTTGAGAACATTCGCTTGAATGACAGTTGCCGATTCATCGTCCATTCTGCTGTTGATGAAAACAATGAGCACCATTGTTGTGCTGAAGGGCTGGGACACATTTCTCGAGTTGCTTGCAAAATCGTCCATGGCAGCCTAAAATGCATACAAGAGTATTGAATAATCGACCTATCAGAAGAGAAAATTAAAAATTTTCCATAAAAATTAAAGAAGATAACAAACTCTGAGTCCATCCTTCAAATTTGAAATTTGCTGATCGGTGGCTTGGTAACTTTGGGCCTGGATAGCATTTTGTACGACGCTGGTGGAAGTGCCGCTGCCGACGCTTAGCGTAACAAAACCGACCGAGTTGTAGAAACCGACACCGACGTGCGTACCGCTCGGAGAGACTCGGTACAGGCGATCGATCGTGCTGACTATGTTGGACAGACCGTTCTTTGTCAACGTCCAATCATTCTCGGACAAGTAGAGTTTTGTGTCCACCAATAAAATCACATCCAAGTTTCCACCGCAAGCTGAGAGTGATATAATTATAACGACAAAGACATTAATAGCAACAACTTTAATCATTAGTGGTAGTAGTAAAACAATAACGAATCCGTCGCGGCGGTAATTTGATGTGTGCACTACATGTACGCATTGATTTCTCAGCGAGGTAACTCCGTAAAAGAATTTTTTAATATATGATAATGATGCGAAAAGCGATTTGAAACTATAGAAACAAATTTGAAAAATGAAAAACAAGAAAACAATTCGAGCCTTATTATTAATTCACACGTTCACATTACCACATCTCTCTTTCTAACGCACACGCACACACACTCACGCACGCGCACATTCCACGTACGTGTCTGAGTCTGTTGAGCGAAGTTTGTAGGTCCGTTAAATGAAAAAAGAAGCAGCAAAGCGACGACAGTCTGCCTGATGAACATGCTGTCAACCTCTGATTTGAAACGTACCATTATACGTTACAATTTCTTTACGTTTATCTGCGTCTTAAAATTTTAAATGATAATAAAATGGAAATAATATTAAATAATAAAATAATAATAACGTGCCAAATTTGTGCAAACTTACGTACTGTGAGAAGAGCATAACAAATTAATATCTCTAGAGTGAAGAATTCCTCCTCTGTTGGTGTTTCCTACGAGATTTTCAACAAAAAATTTATTCATCGTAAATTTATTCAAAAATACACCTTCCTATCTTTACATTATTACAAGTTGCGGCGATACAAAGAGTAACACAAATAGGTAAAATTTTGCACTGTTATAAGTAGTAAGGTCCCTGAAGTTGTAACGTAAAAAAGTAAAGAAGCAGTATTTCTACTACTTTTGAATACCTTTTTCCCTGTAGAAAACTTCCCAAATGAACGAAAGTCGGCCGACCGGAAATGATCAGCCTACCGGATTTCTTGACGACCGATGTAGGAAAAAAAGTTTGAATTATCTTCTCTTCTCAGTTTGATTATCACTGTGCTTGAGATTTTAAAATTATTATTATTAATAATATTATATTGAAAAAATAAATTATTTCATTGTAAATATTATTAATGATTTTTAATACATCACGCAATGTATATATTAACTCCATATCTAAAAGTAGGGGGTAGCAAAAAATGGGTAGTTTGAGACAGCCGCCGACCCAACAAGAGATATTTCTGTACAATTTGTCACTATTTAGATGCAATACCATTCGTTTTAATACAGAAAAAGTACAGGATAACACTCGCCAATATGGTTTTTTATTTTACTGCTAGTCCGTTTCGCATTCAGTTAAGAATTTAGGATCATTGATTGGTTAACGGAGACGAAACTTTTGAAACGCCAAGATACACCGTAACTTTTAAAAGTTATAATCAAAAAATTAACTGATAACGATAAAGAAAATTATAATAATAATAATAATGATGATGAATAATTAAAATTTAACAAATTAAAATTTAAAAATATTTATGTTCCACCTCCTGTCTCTACCTTTGCCGATCGCCAATTGACGCTGCCTCGAGCTACAGAAAATATGCAAAAATATTTTTATTCATTCATTTGTTTGTTCAGTCGATCATCTATTCATTCAGTCAGTCAGTAAATCCTTTATTCATTCGCTCAGTCGTGCCATCATTCATTCATTCTCTCGACGTCACTCATTTGCGACCCAACTCTTTAAATAATAATAATTCATTTCTTCATTCTTTCCTACGGCAAATACTCGTGTAGTATTTGTTTTATTCGTTCGTTCATTCATTCATTCATTCACTCACTCACTCAACCAATCGTTCATTCAAGCTCAATCAATCTATTGAAATGTCGTTGTCTGTGTGTTGTATATAGATATATACAAACACACACACACACACACACACACACACACACACACACACACACACACACACACATATATATATATATATATATATATATATATATATATATATATATAAGTATTCATCTTAGCAAATCACTCATTCGTAGCCTTTCTTTTATCTCTCTCTCTCTCTCGCTCTCTCTCTCTATCTATCTCTTTTTCAATGATTCGGCCAAGTAAGTTTCTAAGTTAAGCCATAAATTAAAAAAGACAGAATCTTAAAAAGGATGATTACGATTAATCATAATTATCATCGATCTTCACTTTCATCATCGTGTCATTAGCATCTTCGTTTTCATCATCATCGTCACCACCATCATCACCACCATCATAATCATCATCATTATCATCAACTTCGCCACGTCCGGCATTTATATAAGACATGGCGCTCTGAACAGCAGCAGCAGTAGTAGTAGTATTAGCAGCAGCAGTAGTTGTAGTAGTAGTAATAGTAGCAGTGCAGTTACGCATTTCAATGTGGTTTGGCAGGCTCAACACAACCTAAATAGGACAGGCATTAAGAATTCCAAAGCATATAAATATATACAAAAGAATGCATGCAAGAAATAAATATATATAACACATTTGTCTACACAACATTTGTAATGATGTATAACACAAGATACAAACATTGATATTATTGACATACATTGAAATATATTGATATATATATATATATATATATATAATTATACACTCACACAGACATATATTATATGTGTCTGTGTTGCATCTATTTAGAAAAATTTTTCAAGCAATTCAACAACACTTAACAAAACCTGTCCTGTGGGTTTCTAAATATAACTCACATATATACATTCATACATATACATATATACTCATACATATATATATATATATATCAAAGTCTGAGTTAGTTCAAGTTAAGTCAGCAGAAGAGTGAAAGAAAGAAGAAAGAAGTTTAGTGTTTTAGCCTGAACTAACTAACCAACTAAACAAAACTAAATAATAAGCAGTAAGCAGTGAAGAATGAAATGAATTTAAGATTATCATTGCTCCTATTTTCCTATCTTTCTATTCTATTCACTCACTATTGCATTTAATGGTTTCATTGTTACCTGTGCTAGTTGATTTGTTAGGCAAGTTGCATTGGAGTATAAGTATGAAATATATATGCTTATATGTATATATATATATATATATAGTGGATTAAAGACTGTCATATTATATATATATATTATATACGTAAACATATATGTAAGTAACTTGTAACAATAAAAATTAAAAAAAATCAAAGCATGTTTATAAATTTCAAGTCCAGAATAAAAGTTAAAATTATGAAATGTTTTAAGAAGATACAATTAATTAATTAGATATCCAATTTAAGATTTATAATTTAAATACGCAAATCTCAAATATGCCTGAAAAATTTTAATCGGCCATTTTGTTGAAATTTCATGCAAGCACGTTTTCAGTTTTTAAATTTATTTAAAATTTAAAAGTCTCAAAAATATTAAAATAGACATAAAAGTTAAAAAAAAACGAAAAATAATCGTTAAAAACCATCCTGAAACTGTAAAATTCTTCATCATTAATATTTCTTAACGTTCGCTAACAAAACACTTCATTCTATCGCAGATTTTCTCCGCGAATTTTCACATTTTCAACCGGAAACGGCTGATATGGCGACTAGAATTCAAATTGTGACACCTGTTGATTGGATTAAAAGTTACCTGAGACATTTAAAAGTTAAACTTACTTATGAAAATGCATAGCATAATTGAGTAAAATTTTAAAGTTTTTAAAACAAAATACTGATCAAAATTAATTAAATAAATAAAATTAAATAAAAATATCTAATAAATTATCTTAAAAGCATAAGCTAACGAGTGTAACCAACCTATTGTTATCTTAGTTTCATTTATGTAATTAGCTTTACCTTGAGAATAGTCTTTGGGTTTTTCCATTTTTTGGACACTCATTTTTATACAAAAACATCATTAAACTTGTGAATCCCGAATTGGCAATAAACTGTTTTTTAAAATTTAAGAAAATAATTTAAATTTAAACGACATTCGAAAAAAAGCGAACGAGCCTCAACTCTAAAAAAACTTGTTCTGATCCGTTACTTACGGGTACTGTGCGATTTCATTTCACCTATGTAGTCGGTTTTTAAACTTTAATTAATTAATTTAGTTAGCTTTAACTTTAATTTCAATATTTGTTTAGGAGCCAGTTAATCTTAAAAAATAAAATAAATTCAGAAAAGGGGTGAAAATGTCAAAATCAAAAAGAGATTCGACTGTGTTCAGCTTCGCAATCAATCCATCAATGGCCGCCATGCAGTTAGCCCTGACCAACTTAAAAGATAGGTGCAACGCTCTCGAAAGGGAGAACAAACTATTAAAACGTCAGCTGGCAGATAAAAAGACTCTAGATAATTTTGAATCATTTGTGTATAATAATAGCAACAATGTTAATGATATTGATAAGAAAAATACAAATAATAATCGCAAAAATATTGGCTACCTGAAAAATAAATCCATAATTAACTTCACAGCTCATGATTTATCAGACAATCCTAATCAAAAAACAACATTCACTAATAATAACAACAATAATCAACCTGTGGACCCCAATGTCCATTCGATAGTCACAAACATTTGCGAGCAGTTAAACATTATTGGCCTCCAAATGGAGAGCTTACTGTTAGATTACAACGAAATAAATAATAAAGATGAGCTACTGATGCTCAGTGATACAATGGAGGAACATGTTATACCTAGACTGTGTAAAATTAATTTAAAAAGACATGAATCTGACCATAACAATAATAATAATAATGTTAAAGATGTTGATGATGAACATGGGGATGAAATGAAGAGAGAGAATGATGAAGAAGAAGAGGAGGAGGATGAAGATACATTAAAAATACCAACGGTTGACATTAGAAAACTACACAGAACATTAAGACTTCAGAATCAACTGCTGAAAAACATCCAAACGTACATTGCCGTCTGCAATACCATAGGTGGCTTATTATATTTGTTTTTATTGATTATTATCTATTTATTATTTAATCAAATTCATGAATCTTTCATTGGAATTAAAATGTATTTACCCATTCACTTGCCTACTTTTCAACCAATCAGCTGCAGACAACAAATCATCGTCATCGTCTTCATCAACGTCGACAATGTTGCCAACATTTGAAGGGTGGACCGTGTTAAATAAATGAGTTATGCAAATTAGATGCATCTTGTTAATTAGATACTGTAATTATGTTAATATAATGTGCTAATTAAATGAATAAATGAGTACTGTTTATTCATGAATGGCTAGGCAGAGCTGTTTCATAAATGCAATTTCAAATGCATGCTTGTTAATATATGATTTCACTTTATTTCTTCTACTTTTACTGTATTAATGTTATTACTCTTTTCGTTGTTATGGTTCTTCTGTTCCTGTCATTTTAACATTTTTATTTATTTATCCAGCCGTAATTTTGTTTTGTCCATTTTTTAGTAGTCTTGCTTCCAAATTATTTCTGACTAGAATTAATGAATGAGTGAAGTAATACGAACAAAGTTATATTTTTTCTATTTTAGTTAACATTATTTAAAATTTTTCATGAGTTTTAATAAAAATAAATAAATTTGATTCTTTCTTATTCGTTCTTAAACTATTAAATGGCGCTCAGATTGAAAGTAGGTTGTGATTTTGACCGAATCATCGTCGTCGTGGCCGCCAACAATTTTGTATTTCTTCTTAAAATCATCTATAAATAATTAATAAATATCTATAAATAATAATAATAATAATGATAATAAATAATGATAAATTCTTGTTACGAATCATAAATATAGATAGAGAGATATCAGCATTATCATTGTAAACGCGGCACAACGGTCGCCATCCTTGCTGAAATCAATAGCATCATCACAATCATTCGTCATCATCCAAATCGTCATATCAATACTGACGCAATAATTTTCATAACCTACCTCTGCCACTCCAACTTTTCTCTCCCAAACCTTCACATCTTTCAGCATCTTACTGCTCTCCGCCTTAATCCTGATGTAATCTTCTACTGCAGGTGCCTTGTATTTCTGGCTTAATTCTTTCATTCGCTCATTCTCTCGTTCAAGAAGTGATTTATCCTGATAATGATGATAGTTTTCATTATGGTAACAGTTATTTTGATTGGAAAATACGCTATGATTAATAAATATTTTCCTGAAGGCATCATAAATCTGAAAAATGTCATTCATGTCAGTATGATCATAATCGTAACCATCGTCACCATCACCATCATGATCGCTATCAAACTTATCAAAATCATCATCACTACAACCTCATGAATATTAATGAGTTCTTTATTAAGCTTTTCCAATAAGTCTTTTCTTATTTTCAAATCCTCGTTAGTTCTTTCCATCTCTTGAATCATTCTATTGAGTTTCTCCTTTTTGCCCGCAAGATTCTGATTGCTCAGTAGGGATGAATAAATTGATGAGTCATTTGCATATTCATTGATCTAAATATCAGAGGACCCAATCAATTAAATAACTAAACAATCAGCAGATAGATCGAACCAGCAACCGGCAAACCTGATTAACTTTACTGTAGCTCAGCTTCATTTCAACCATCTCCTTGTTTTTGTCCTCAATAGATCCGACACACTTTCGGTTCTCGATTATCAACTCGTCAAAATCGACCGTCGATAGCGATTCGCCCATCTCCTCTTTCTACATCATTTGGATGATAAGGATAACATGAGAAATAGGAATATAAATGATTTTATAATTACTTCGCCACCTGCTTCAATATCATGTCCAGCTTTTTCTTCTTACTTTTCAAAGCGTTGTTATGCAGCCTGATTTTGACGGCTTTTGTCGTCTTTGAAAATATGAAAACAATTATAACCATTCATAATTAATAATTATAATATTTATAATGATGATAATTATTATTATTTAACCTTTTCTTCAAATCTTTCATCTAGATATTTAATCAGTCTTTGGATGGTTTTATCAACGTCTCGTTGCTGATGCGGTAGATGACGTTGCTGCTGCTGATATTGTTGCTCGCCAGTTTGTTCTTGAATCTGTTGTTGCTGTTGTTGTTTTACAGTAGTGGTTTCAATGGAAGCATTAAGAATCTTCTCGAACAATTCTTTCTCCTTTTCAAGTTCCTTCATTCTATCTCTCGATTCATCAATTGTTGCCTGACAATGTTGCAGATGATAATATTAATATTACAGATGATGATGTATAGACGGTAATGAGGTGACGATGTATCAGTGAGAAAGAACGAGATGATTTTTTGCTGATTTTATCAATGTGTGTGTGTGTGTTGATGACGACCCGACGACAATCACAAAATCAAACAATTTTCCATTATACACCAAAACCATCATCGCATAATCATAACATACCTTCATCTCGTCCATCTTCCTCTCACTCTCCACACTTTCTCTTTTCATTTCTCTCTCCAAATCATCACATTCTCTCGTCAGCAGTTCCATCATTTGCCTCGTAGTCAGCTTGAAGACTCTCTCAACCACACTAGAGCGAGATTTCGATCTCCGCCTGAACTGGGCATTTGACGATAAGCTACCAGCAGCAGTAGCTGTAACAGCTGCGGCAGCTATGACAGTTGGTCCGTAGCTTAAACTTTCGCTATCGCTAGCTATTCCGCTAAAATTAACTGAAACTCTTTGTTTAGCTGTGTTTAATAAGGTAGCTGTGTTGGTTGGGCTCTCGTTGATGATTGGAAGAGTTGTTGAAAGTGTAGTTGTTGCGGCGTTTTGTAGTTTTGTTGCGGAGTTGGAGCTGGCTGTGAAAGTAGCTGGGACGACTTTCTTCAGTTGGTTTTCTAGAAAGGTGTTCTCTATGGATAGGATCTTATTTTTGCTCCTGTCAGCAAATAGTTTCATGTTCGTAACAACAACCAACCAATCGACTAACCAACAATTACTAACTCAAGTTCTTCGAGAAGTTCTTCAATCTGTTGACATGACAACTCCGAAATACCATCATCATCGTAACCACCACCACTATTATCAACACTCAGCATGCTGTTACAACTACTATTACTACAACTGGTAACATTAACAAAGTCAAATGCAAGCAAAACTACTCAAACGCTAATCAATAACACACAATGTCTATATTCAATCTCAATACAATCGCTAATTTGCTGCCTAATAACAATACTAACAATGAACTTTCGCTACTTAAAAATGAAATACTACTATTTTTGTTGCTAAATGCTGCACTTACTAATAATACCAAAATACTTTTACAAGTGAATAGCATATATCTACTACTGATACACACGCAATGCCTGACTGCCTGCAATCTTAAAATACTTACAATCTACCTTGATAAAACATCAAACCTATGACAATACTATACAGCTACTGTATCATAATGATAAAATCATTTTACTACAATAAAGAATTACTGAATTAAAATCATTTTTAACCAAAGTCTTAAACAGGTAAGCCATATGATACGCAATTCAGGTGCGAACCAGCTGATGATCACCATGGCAACGTGTTCATAGATAAAGCAGTAATTTAAAATATACACACATCAATCTATCTTCGTTTAGCATCCAGAGACCCAGTTTGCTAATACAAAATATATACATAAATATATATAAATATATATATATAAATTACATAAATACATAATCCAATAAATGCCTATATAAATGGCCAAGAATAGACGACCTTTGCGAATCAAATTTATTGACATTTTAAAGAAACTTTGCTTGGACAGAGAGAGAAGCTAAGAGAAAGTTATATGAAATAAATATATGTGTACATATATATATCATATAAATAGTATATATATATACACAAATATATATATTTGTATGTATATATATATATATATATGTATTTTTTTACAATATTCTATAAATTCTACCGAATGTTTTGCGTTAATATGTTTGTAGCTCTATTACCAACATATTTGATCTGATATTTATATATATATATATATACATATATCTATATATACATACAAATTCATGAGTACAAGCATACATACATTTATACTGTCTTAATGTCTCTTTAATATAATACTAGTAAAACACACACACACACACACACACACACATAGTCACGCACACACACATGTATATATATATACATATATAATGTATTAATTGTTCTGTAAATACATTAACACTCTTATAAAATTAAACACACAATTATTTTATTATTTGCAATGTATGATCAAAGTTTTTTTTCATATACTAAGTGAAAGTACAATTCCCATAAATAATAGTAGAATAAGCATGACATAATTAGTAACTTGAATAAAATGATAATGATAAAAATAAAGAAAAAAGAAGAAACACAACAGCATTCAAAGATTGCATAATAAAAAAAAAACCAAAAATAAAAACAAAGACAATGATGAATGATCTTGAATCTTAAATAGCCAACGCCCCTTTGATAATCTTCTTCATTACACTACCAACAGCCGATGGCGAGGATGACGATGAAGATGAGGGAGAAGTAGATAGTTGTTGTTGTTGTAGTTGTTGATGATGTTGTTGCTGATGGCGATGTTGTTGCTGTGGAGAGTTTTGTAACTTCATTGGGCTGCTGTTGCTGTTGTTATTCCCACTACTACTGTTATTTACACTACTGCTGCCACTTACCGTTGGATTTTTTACTATGGGAGAGTTCATGCTAGAAGTGAAAATCTGGATGTCGCGGTGAGAGAAAATAATTTCCATCATAAAATAGTATTAAAGTACACTTTTTTCATTCATTCATCCATTCAAACAGCTAGCTGACCAATCAAATTCTTCATAAAATTCTTTAAAAAAATTAAAAAAAAAAATTTTATTGAACAAAAATAAAACTAACCTTGTTTCTCTTCATTCTAATAACTAACCCTGAACAAATATGGTTGAATGTTAGGGAAGGAAAGGTCGAATACGAGCTCAAGGTCAGGTTCATTAGGTACCTTGGGGATGTACTCAAACTTGCTCATCGTTTCTGCGATGTAGAAAACTTTTTCTGTTAGAAGCTCTCCAACCTTTTCTCGAATTTGTTGTCGATCTAATAAAATTTGTAAAATGAATAAGTTTGATAAGAAAGAAAATCAACCAGCCAGCCAGCCAATCAACAAACCAGCCAACTAACCATTTTCATTATTAAGCTTAACGACTTCTAAAACAATGGTCCACACCTCCCATGGAACATCATCCTTCTTGAAGAGGTGACTTTTTCGTTTTTGATAGAATTCCAAAGATATAGCACCACCCGTGCCACTGAACCTTCGACGAAGATCATCCTGAAATCCACTCACTTCTTTCTTCAGCATGTTGTCCAATTCATCCGAGGCCACCCTGACCTACATGTTATTGTTAGTTAGGTGGTTAATTAGTTAGGCAGGCAATGTGTTTATTTATAGCTAAATTCACTTTTAAAAGATAAAAAATAATTACGTAGGTAAAGTCTATGTAGTCACAGTCGACATCAACCATGCCCAGAGTTCCTATTGAGTAACTACCTTCTTGCTTGTAATGAAACTGCAAGAAATTAAATCACAATGATTAACAATTTTTTTAAAAACAAAATGAAGAAATAAAGTAAGGCAGCAAAAATAATGATAAAAAAGGATTTTAATTTATTTAAAGTTTTTTAAAATGAGAAAAAAATGTCAGAAATAATTATTTCAAACCTTCCCAAGTGTCCTATGGAACATCAAACTATGGAAGATACCTATTATCAACATACACATGAATATATTATGCATATATATAATGGAATAATAGGAATATTTTAAAAAAAGTCCACAGTAAAATGTTGTACTTCAACTTTGGCTCTTTAAAACTACATACAATACGGTCATATAGACATTCCATTAATGTTATGAATTTTATTATGTTAAATCTAGTTAGTGACGGTTTTTAAAATTGTATTTTATATTAGAAAATATTACTAACTTAATACAGTTTCTGAAATTTGTCTTTCATCAACTGTCTGCAAACAATTATATTTAAGATTAAATTTTAAGTTGATTTTTTTTACGATATAATTGATTATTAATAATAATAATTAAAATAATACAATAAAAAAAACTAATTTATCATCAAAAAATCAAATCAGGCATTTTTAAAAAATTAATTTTTTAATTAACAATACTCTTGAACATTAATATCAACTAAATTCACTGTTTGAAATATCAACTTTACACAGGAAATAACTTATATTATCACACAACGACCAAACCCGATTGATTAGTGAAATTAGTGAAACAAAAAATGGCATACAACCAATAATAAATAATTGATCATCAATTAAATGTTAAAATGTTTATAAAAAACAACGAAAAAACCTTACCAATTCGAGCACATGAGCTCTCGCGTTCATTTTGAATAAAATTTCGTCTCGAAAATCAAAAACTTAATTTTAAAGAACGAACAAATTGAACAAAATTTTGCGAACAAATAACAAACTCAAGTATCAACAGCTTAAATTCACTTTTCAGATGAACTTATCGTCCATACATAGATAAAATATTAAAAATTAATTCTAAAAAACCAGTCCCGATCAGTTTAATTTCACCCCCGAAATCATTTAAAAACGTTTTCCAAGTTGAAATTTTGAAATTTGTATCCAATTATAATACAAAATGAAGAATTCAATTATTTTACCATTAAATTTTTAATGTCAAATGACAAAACTCATGATTTGAACAACTAACGACAGTACTAAGTAAATCCTTTAATTTCATTAATAAAGCAACATATCATTCATAATACTATATTTACATATATATACATATATATATATATGTATATATATATATATGCAATCACTGTTGAAAGGTATATATATATATATATATATATATATATATATATATTATATATATATATGTTTATATAAACACAGCAGAAGTAGTCATAACATTTTTAAAAAATTATATTAGTATAAAAATAAAAAATAAGTGAATAAAAAGTAAATGTCTAACTCCTTAAAAAAATAAATATATATATGTATATATAAGTATATATATATATAAGTATATATATATATATATATATAAATTTATATATATACTATATATGTGTGGAGATGAAAATATAACAAAGAAGAAATAAAATGTAAGATTTAAAAGCTGAAAACTGAAAATAATAGAAACCAAGCTAAGATTTAATTAATTAACTAATTAATTAATTAATAAACTGTATTTTCGAAAATGAAAAATTAAATAAGCTATTTATAACTTCATTACTATTGGTTGGCTGTTTGGTTGGCTGGTCGGTCGGTTGGTTGATTGGTTAGCTAGCTAGTTAGTTAGTTAGTAAATGAAACAAGTATAATAATTGAAATTGGAAATAACAATACATACATAAACATATATAATATACGTATATATATATATTTATAAATATATATATTATATAAAAAATTATATATATATATATATATATATATATATATATATAAAATCATATATAGTATATAAAAAATGACTAACAAACTAAATAAAATAATTTCAATGGAAAAACTCAAATTTTTGCAAACATATATATATAATTATATATATTGCTAGATCTAGCATGATATAATATATATGATATTATATATATTATAATATATATCGCTGGAAGGAGACCGACTATAAATGATGCAATAATTGATGAAATCTTCACCATTGAACACTAACGATCATTTTCTCGTTAATTTTTAATAAATTGAATAATAATTATAAAATAATTACTGTTAGAAATAGTGAAAAGCTCAATCGTAAACATCCAGAAGCCAAAAAATCGGGAGATTTTATCAGATATTGTATGTATATATATATATATATATATATATATATATATATATATATATATATATATACCGAATTATGGTATTATTATTATTTAAGATAAAAATCTTAAAAATTATTAATAATATATACATAATTATGTACGTAATCTCATCCAGACGCCATTATGCTAATTATTTTCGCTTATTTTTGGCCTAAAGTTAATAAGAGGTAGAGAAAATGAACATTAAAGCATCAAGAATAATGGTTATAACTAATAATAATAATAATAATAATAATAATAATAATAAATTCTTCCTTTCATTATTATTATTTATTATTACAAAACGACAACTGGGGAAAAAACCAAAAAAAGAATTTAAGTTAAAGAAATAAATACACTTTTACATTATTACATGCATGTCAGATTCATTTGATAACTGCTTTACAATATGTAACTATGTGTGTGTGTATGTGTGTGTGTATATATGTTTGTATGAGTGTGTGCGTGTGTGTGTGTTTGTTTGTATGAGTGAGTGTATGATTATAGCTTATTAATCATATTATTATTATCATCGTCGTCGCCATCATGTTCATCGTTAATGTTATCAGAGATGTTAACTATGGGCAGCATGAGGTCATCATCCATGCTGCCATCAATCATTCCCTGCATTCTTTTATTCAGGATTTCAAGTCGTTCGTTCAGTCTATCACGCATTGAAAATTCGTCATCTTTTAGTGCTGATGAAAACTGAATGAATGAATGGATGGATGAATGAATGGATGGATGGATGAATGAATGAATGAATGAATGGATGAATGAATGAATGAATGGATGGATGAATGAATGAATGAATAAATGAATGAATGAATGACGAAAGGGTTGATGAAAAAAATGAATGAACGGATTGATGGACTGGTGAATAAATGGATGAATAAAACTAAAAGCAAACGTAAAAAGGCTTCAACGAAAGTTTAAAAATGAACTTACGTCTTTATAATACTTGAATATGTACTGGCATATCATCTTCAGTGCCTCCTCTGTGTTGAACTCATTTGCATGAATCTACGTAAATAATTGGACACATGTGAATGAATAAATGAATAAATTAATGAATGAATCAAAGAAATAATGAATTAATGAATGAATCAAAGAAATAATGAATTAATGAACGAACGAATAAACACATGAATGAATAAAGGTGTAAATGGAAGAAGGAATGAAATAAATAAAATACCAGAGACTCCTGATGGAGCATTTCATTCATGTCTTGCTCACTCAGAGCTGGCATCGACTTGATCTCATCATAGTATCTTTAATAATAATAATAATAAAAAATGATGATAATAATAATAATAAATAATTATAATAATAATAAAAACAAATCCTTAACCCCGACCTGACGACCCACTCCTTATATTTGGGGATTTCCTTGGCATAGAGGAGCTTACTGGACGGACTGTCCTTGGTAAGTTTGTGGTCGCCCATGCAGCAGCTGTCCATGAAGGTCTGGCTGATGACGGACAAGCAGGAGTCCACGGTGTTCGACTTGTGGATGTCGAAGATGAAGTTCGGGTTCTTGACTACGTTCACCCAAAATCTTAATGGCAGGCTGTGTGTTAGAATGATCGTTACGTACGTTCGTACGTACTTCAGTGATCATGAATGGAAAAACAAAGACATAATAATAATAATTAATAATAATAATAATTAATAATAATAATAATTAATAATAATAATAAGAAGAATAACAAACCTGTTGGACTTCCATGTATGAACAACCTCATGGTCGACGACGTTATGCAGAGCAGCTTGGTCATCAAAAAAATCAAACATAAATTTAATCGCCAGAGGCAAGCAGCTGTACTGCTGCTGCTGTAGTTGCTGCATCTGGTTGCTGTGACGGTTGCTGACGCTGCTGTTGCTGAGTAACGGGACTCCGCTAGCGTGGGCGGGGTTTGGATTTGAGTGACGTGACGATGGTACGTAATCACAACGGAAGATCGTCTCGAACAAGTCGTTCACGAAAATTTGAAGTGTGCCCTGTTTCGTTAAGTGATTGATTATTTATTCATCCATTTATTCATCCATTCATTCATCCATTCATTCACTCATTCACTAAACTAACTTTGCAGGTAAGCAATCTGGTAAGAAATATCTCGGACACCATCTTATCATTCCTCTCATCTCTTCTGCTATCATGCTCACTGTTGCTTTTTACCTATACGTCGTAAAGTTTCATTTCAAAGAATAAACGAACGAACGAACGAACGAGGGAATGAATGAATGAATGAATGAACGAACGAACGAACGAATAAATTAATGATGAAATAATAAAATCCCAAACCAACCAAATGGTAAACTTTGACGCTTTTTTGTGTTGCTAGAGTAACATTATGCGACAGAGAATAACTGCTCGGTAGACTTCCGGAGAAAAATGTTTCTGAAAAAGAATCATTTTAATATTGCATCCATCGCAATGGGTACTGCATGAATCTAGTAACAAACGACTGGCTTCATTCACAGTATTAGCGCCCCGTTCCAAAAATCGAACTATAGCCCGTGTACTAAAAATGATAAATATTCCTATCTAAAAACTGAGTTTACCGACTGTTAATAACAACGACCTCCCTAGATCCACCACTGACTGCCACATCACATTATTACTGCTACTACTACTACTACTACTTTTAATAATAATAATAATACTAATAATAAAAAGAAAAATGATAATAACCCATCTTCTGTTGATTATTATTGCTATAGTAGTTTTGCCTATGAACGAGCTTAACAATTGAGCCGTCTTTAACTTTATAATGGCTCAGTGTATTTAACTTCTTGAACTCCCCTGAGAACAAAGTGGTACTGTCCTCGTCCTGCATAATGATCGGCTGGCCGCTGGACGGATCGATCCATTCTGTATTAAGGGTGAATAAATAATAAATATAAACAACAGCATCATTAATGAATGAGTAAACTATCAACTCAATCGTAATAACAGCAATAAAACTACTATAACAATACAGCAAATACTACTGCTACTACTTTTGCTACTACTACTACCACTACCACTACTACTACTACTACTACTACTACTACTACTACTACTACTACTACTACTACTACTACCTACAATAACAACAAGAGTAGTATGATCCTCACCTAAATCAAAGTCATCTTTGCAGGGCCGAGCGGAAAAACCCAGACGCACATAAATAACATCGAGAATTTTCTCCTTAACTTGTGTTATCGTGTCACAATCCAGCACCTTCACTTGGTGTTGTTGTTGTTGATGTTGTTGTTGGAGTTGTGGTGAGTCGTAATCAGGGATGTACAGAGTCTGGCAAAAATAATGACGATGACGATAAGAACTATGAATAGTTAAACTTAAACGAGAAACGCTGATGAAAAATATTATGAATTAATCATAAAAAACATCTAAAGAACTAACAACCCCAACAAACACACAAACGAACGAACGAGCAAACAAATAAATGAACGAACGAACGAACAAACAAACAAAAAACAAACCATAGCTTTATATTCAACATGCTGTCTAATCAGCTTTTCCTCACTAAGAGAATATTTAGCTTCACTGGTCACCTGATCGATTGGACCCCTTTCTGTCTGGTGTTTAACTGCCTGGAACAGCATGAACAACTTTTCTCCCGCTTGCTCCTGGTGTGTTTGAGGGTAGTTAGGATTAGTATAAAATTCATTTATTTGCGACGGACTGACGGATGAATTAGCCAATTGTATTCATTCGTTCATTCACTTATAATCGACCAATGTAATGAAGTTGATTTTACTCATTAATCTACGATGCATAAACGGATGAAGTGGTTAGTTTCATTCATTCTCTCTCTCTCTCTCTCTCTCTCTCTCTCTCTCTCTCTCTCGCTCTCAAACTTTCACCAAAAAACCACAAAGCAACGAAAAAATGTAACCTTAAGAAACTTGTGGAGTAGGAAAGTGAACCAGTTAGTAAGCATCTTCTCTGCCACAGATTCAGTTCTTCTGAGAAGCAGCTTTGGGTGACTCCTCTTCTCGGTCGATCTCTCTATCAACTCGGAGAGTAGAGTCTTTAAGATGCTGATGAATTTGTGAGAGGAGAATGTTGTTGTTGGTGTTGTTGTAAGATGTTGTTGTTGTTGTTAAAAGATTACTTACACCGTTGTTTGTTTCGTAATTATTATGAAGTTCGTGTACACAAAACGACGGTACAAATCCTTACAGATTCATGTACATCCTCATCACCATCAACATCATCATCATCATCATCACCACCACCATCGAGCACATCATCATCATCATCATCATCATCATCATCAGGACTCACTCAGTATGGTAGACCATATGAGACTGCAGTACAACGGACAGTAGCGAGGCAAACTTCACCTTCTCTCTCACATTGAAATCCGGCCTCTGCTCCAAGGTCCTAACCAACGTCAACAAAAATGACCTATTTAAAAGTAGGTCACCCACCTCCGCTAACATCCTTCGAGTCAGGCGTGACGTAATCAGTTCCTCTTGCTGCTGCTGTTCGAACAGCTGCTGTTGCTGCTGAAGCAGTAGCTGCTGCTGTTGTTGCTGCTGTTGCCGCTTTTTACCGCCGCTAGTTTTAGTCGCCGATGACGAGACGATAGCGGCGTCCAAATCAGTTTGCGAGTTTTTCAGCAGTAGAGAAGAGTTGTTGTTGTTGTTGTTGGGCGTGTTGTTGCTGTTCGGATAGTTGGTGCGACTAAACACCCCCCTGGCAGAATTGTTCGGTGTGAAGGACAGCAAGCAGACTTCAGATTCGACCGCTGATGAGCCCGCATCTCTCGGAGAACCCGTGCAATAGCACGACTCTAACGTACGTTGATGCAAACGATGCTGCTGCTGCTGCTGTGAGTAGGTGAGGGGGTTGCCAGTGTTCGTACCCCACCTCAAGACGGGATGGTCCAGGTGGTGCCCTGGGAAGAGAACGTGGGCGCAGAAACTTCTATAGTCCCTGTTATTAAATATGCTTGCAGTAGTAAAAGTAGCTATATTAAAAAGTATATTATAAATGATTAGTTAAGATGTTGAACAATGGTATGCGAGTACTAGAATTAGTCAGTGGCAGTAGTTTTGAAAATATCAGGCCACGCTAACCGGAATGGAATGTGATTGGAGGCAGAATCGCCGAGATCATACTTCACGTTTGTCATGTTGGTTTGTAGCTCCGCAAAGGCTGTTGAGTTTAAATTCAATCAATCAATCAACTATACAATTAGCCAACCAACCAACCAACCCTTCAATCAATCAGCCGAGACCAACCTTCCTTGCACTCCTTTGCAACACTACTTTCCAATCCATCAATCTGTTTCTGCAATCTCTTCACGGCACGCTGATTTTTCTTCGATTTGATTCGGTAGGCCAGACAAATCAGGATGATGACGACAGCCAATAAGAAGACCGCCCCGATGGCTCCTCCTAAAAAGGGCGGAGACTTCAGCATTGCTACAACTCCGCCCTCTGGAACTAACTTTCCCAGAGTTTGGACGCTGTTGTTGCCTATGTGAACCTGGGTGATTGTTTATTACGTTGAATATAATTAATCAACCGATCGATCAACCAACCAGCCAGCCAGCCAACCAACCTTAACAAAAGCAGGTTCCGACAGAAACAAAGTTTGCCTGAACAAGCAGGTCAAATGACTGCTCGATACTGATTGGACGACGCAGTGCTCCTTGCCAACTGTCACCAAATAATCAGATGGTGTCAAGGCCAGATTTAAATATCGACCCTGGAAAGTTGTGGTGGTGATGATGACGGTGATGATGACGTTTGCTTCTGATGCCAACCAATCATCTACTAAAAATATAAACCCACCAATCAAAAAACAGACCAACCAATTACAAAACAGAACAACCAATCAAACAACCAATCACAAAACAGACCAACCAATCAACCAGCCAATCACAAGAAGCATTACATTAAGCGCCAAATGTTCCAGCTTATTAGAGTGACTCTTCCTGACGCCATCTTCAAATTGTTCGAACCTCGGATTCGGATAGACAAACAGAACCCCACTGGATAAGTTAAGAAGGTTCTTCACTCCATCCATCACAAATCCGTAATGAAGACGGATCGGAAGTAGCGATAATGATGACGGCGATGATGATGACCAGGGTGATGATGATGATGGTAGATATTTATTATTATTATTTTTATTATTATTATTATTACCATCATCGTTACTATTATTATTATTATTATTATTATTATTAATATCATCGTCGTCATCTTCATCTTCCTCTTCATCGTTATAATCCTCATAGCCATTATTATAAATATTATTATTATTATTATTATTATTATTACTCCTTTTAAACCTCTTATTGTTAGCAGTAGCTGCAGCGTTAGTACTAGCCTTATTAACTTTTAAATAGTTCCTCTGCTTCTTGTTCATACTACCAACGCCACCAATACCATCACTAACATTATTATTATTATTATTGTTATTATTATTGTTGTTGTTATTATTATTATTATTATCCTGTGGCAGAGTGACGTTAGGAGTCAAGCAATCCATTCTTAGATCCGATATGACGAGACATGGCTGTTGTGGTGAAGATGATGATTGTGATGATGATGATTAAAAAGATGATAATGATGATTGTGATGATGATGATCGTGATGGTATTTGCGATGATGGTGATGATGAAGATGGCGACGACGATGATGATGATGATGGCCGGAATAGTCAGTCAAATAAAGTGAAAAAAAATTTAAAGGAATAAAAATGCTCCTAAGACTACACCATTCTATCTACATCATCATCATCATCATCGTCATCATCATTATCATAGCAGACCGATGTGAAATTTTCATTATCTCTGTAGACAATCATCATTGGCTTGGCTGTGATATCCAACCTGTAGCCCCTCACCACCAAAATGTTGCCACCGCTGAAAAATTTTTAAAAATTAAATAAATAATTAATTTAATTATTAAATTATTATTATAGATTTTATTATTATAGGTTGTAATATTTTAATGATATTAAATTTATTATATAAAAAATAACCAATCAAATTTCTTGCCTTAAAATGCCTGTTTGTCGCTCGACCAATAATATTACAGGATCCAATTTAAATTCAAACAAGTCATCCTCACTGGCTCGCTGTAAGCTGAATTTCGATTGGTCGATAACTAGGTCGAGACTGTTGACAATGTAGGTCGAATCAGCAGTTCCCGTTAAGCAGGTCAAGTAGTTGTTTGATTGAAACTGCACAACGCATGCGGTCGATAATGAGGATGATGATGACGACGACGATGACGATGACAAAATGACGGAAACATTAGACCCGGAGTCTAAGTTCTCCCCATATATGGTGATCAAAGTGCCGCCAGACTGAGGACCCAAGTGTGGAGTCATGTGACTCACTCTGCTGTCCTGAATCATGATTGGTCGGTGAATTTCAAACCTCAACATTTTGTAGTTTCGTAATCAACTAATCACTCATTCATTCATTCATCCATTCGTTCGTTCGTTCAATCGTTCTTCTAACCTGGTAAGTAAAGTTGGAATCTGAAACGAAACTGATCAATGAACTGATGGACACAACGAGAGATGAGGTCAAAGGTCGTTCAGATTTTGAGGTCACACATTTAAATCTATCGAATGAATGGATGAATGAATGAACAAACGAATGAATGAATGAATAAATGAATAAATAAATAAAAAAAAAACAAACAAATCAAACAGAGAGACAAGAAAGAGTACAACTAACGATAAACTCGGTTCATAGTGAAGAACGTGACATGGCAGGCCAGCGATGAGAACATTAGTATCATCTGCACTCAATCCTAAATCTTCTCCTAACACTGTCAGCATTGTTCCACCGTTCAAAGGACCTTTTTTCGGAGAGATCTGGAGAAAGAGAGAGAAAGAGAGAGAGAGAGAGAGAGAGAGATTGAGATAAAAAGAGTAAGAATGAATGAAAAATCGATAAATTTAAATACTTGAGCGATGAACCACCCAACAACGCAACGTAACACAACTTACTGAAGTAATCCTAGAATCCGGACAAACTTCCTTCCTGCTTTTCCACTTTTCTTTACCTGGTAATCCTGCAGAAACGCACTCCTCCCTAATTTTACAGGACCCAGCAACTTTGCGGCTGCTGGGGATGCACCAGCCACATTTCAATCTCGGATCGAGAGCTCTGCATCGACCGCAGTTCGGTGCCAACTCGTGGCATTTGTAGATTTTAACTGGTTGGTTGGTTGAGTGAGTGAGTAAGTAAATGACTGATTGGTTGGTTGGTTGGTTGAATAATTAGTTGATTGATTGGTTGAGTGACTGACTGGTTGGTTTGTTAGTTAATAGTTGAATGAGCGAATATTGATTAAAGACCAGAAAATTAAAAAAATTCGATCAACCTTGAATATTTTTCGGATTATCTAGAAACTTCTGAACTGGACCCTCACCCCACATAACTCTCAGGGGCACATTGAGAAAAGGGGTAGAACTGTAATATTCGAATCTCATTGGTTGACATCTGATGACGTCATTTGAGCCCATCACGTGATCGGCCTTGACTTCGTGGCCCCCGTCGAAGTTAAATATGCAGCGGAGAGGAGCTTGATAGACCTTTTCATTTCATTTTAGTGATTGCTATTATAACTACTGTTATTCACAGTAGAAAACCCAAAAATTCTCACTAACAGTTTTATTGATGACCTTCAAAATGACCTCGACCTCCGACCCTGATGATATAAATATCTCAGAGGAATTGTCGTGCGCGTTGTCGATGCGCGGGCAGTGGGAAGGACCGGGAGTGTCGGAATTCCCCAGAAGCTATTTATAAACATTTGGGATTGTAATTAGTATAACTTATTTGCTAAGTTTATGTGGAATGTTATTATTTCAAGAGAGCAAAATTATCGCCATAAATATTATTGCTATTTTATCGCCCCATTTAATTAACCTAATTTATTGCAACATCAACATCATCATCGCAACTTACATTAATCCCGGTGATGAGTGTATCGTTCTTGCACTCGTCCTTAGTGCTCGTGCACTTATTGACCTGAACACACCAAGTGCACGGGTACATGCTGTTGGTGCATCGAGTGCAGCTGCCAAATTAGGGTGGTAGGGCGAAGTTGATCTCATCATAATCATAATTGTGTATCGTCATCATCACCCTCATCGTCATCATCACCATCACCGCCAGTATCACTATCATAACTAACGTAGTGTGGACGCTGCAGTCGTAGAACGTGAAATCTGTCGTCAGATGCTGGAAGCCGTCAGACGTGATGGACAGTGATATCGTTATGTGGTCTGCCAGGATTATTATATCGGTGGTGATCATGATGGTAGTGATTGTGATGATGGTGATGATGAGGATTGTAATGGAATAAAAAAATGGCGATGCAAAGAACAGTAAACAAAGCAGCGATAGCCAAAAGCAGTTGAACCGAAAAATTTTCAAATGATCATAAACAAGCAAGCAAGCAGACAAACAAGTAAATAAATGAATAACCAAGCCAACAGCAAAAAAACAAATACAATAATAAATAAATAAATAAATATAAAATTTTCCCGCCAATAAAAAACGCGCGCGTGCGCTGGCTGTCATGGCGTCTGCCTGTCACGTGACTGATGGGATCATGAACCCCTGGTGTGCTATTGTTGTGCTGCTGTGTGTGTGTGTGCTGTTATGTGTGTGTGTGTGTGTCTAGATAGACGATAGATAGATAGATAGATAGATAGACAGACCGACAGATAGATAAATAGACAGACAGACAGACAGACATATAGAGAAAGAGAGAGAGCTATACGTATAAAAATAACGACAATAATTGATGAGATTTCTAGAACCAAAGAATGAGAACTATGAGTAGGTAGGCAGATAAATGTTAATCCATTGAAACTGCCACCAATTCCTTTACGTCATAAATAAAAACAACAATAATAACAACAACAACAAAAACAACAACAATAATAATAATAATAATAATAAACCGAAATACCTATAATATGATTGATAGTGAAATATTTCCTGCGGTGAATTTCAATTAACTTCGATTTCAAAGTCACTACAGTTACAACTACTACTAAAAACTACTACTACTGCTGCTGTTACTACTACTACTACTGCTACTACTACTACTGCAACTACAATTCAACTAATAATAGAACAACTAATACTACTAAAGCTACAAATACATTTATTTTGACAGAGAAAAAATTGAAGTCAGAGAAAGAAAAGAGAGGAGAGGAGAAAGAGAGAGAGGAAGAGAATGATGCTGCTACTACCACTACTTACCACAACTTACTACTTACCACTACTGCTTACTACTACTACTTACTACAGCTACAAGAGGCGACCCTATAGTAAAAATCTCATTTAGTCCGGAAATGACCATCCATCTAGGAATTATTTTTCTGGATGCTGCAGATAAAATAACTGACGGCCAGCAGAATAATAAAAAAGAATAAAATAAAATGAACGCGTTCGCTCGTACTGTCAAACTAAGGAAATAAAGTTACTACTACCACTACTGCTGGTATTTTTAGTACTACTACTACTATAGCTACTACCACTACTACTACTACTACTACTACAGCTACTACTACTACTACTATTACTACTACTACTACTACAGCTACTAAAGCTACTGCTACTACTACAGCTACTAGAGCTACTGCTACTACTACAGCTACTAGAGCTACTGCTACTACTACTACTACAGCTGCTACTACTACTGCTACCGATAAATATAATGATAATAAGATCGTTGATAAATGAATACACGTAGCATAAGAGTGATCCTAGCAGAAGTGACACATAAAATATAATGAATATGAAATTACACACAAGCACGACAATAACGAGAAGAACAAGAACAAAAACAAAGAGAACAAAAAACAAAGAGAACAAAAAACAAAGAGAACAAAAAAAATAATAATAATAAACATCACATAAGAAGGTTTTAATTTCACAGGCGACTGCATACACTCACTCCCCATCCGTTCATTCATGCCTGACTTCACCCATTATTATCACCGCCACCAATGCCACTACCATTCACGTCATCGTCGTCTTCACCATCGTCATCACCATCATCACCAACATCTTCATCATCATCATCTTTTCCATCATTATCATCACCGTCGTCGTCGTCGTAAACATCACAATCATCATAATCACACAAACCTTTTCCGGTTGGAAATGGCGGGAGTAAATTGGACCTTGGCGTGTCGCATCTCAACGTCACATTCCCGTCTGTGACGTCATCGACTTCGCCACCAGTAACGTGGTCGCTAGAAATCGGGTCGACGTGGGCGGGGGTTGACCTATTGAGGCCGTGCCCGACGAATGAGCACTCGTAACGTTCGGTCAGCAGGAGGGGTAGGTTTTGGACTTTTATGATGATCTTTGGAGGAAGTGATGATGCAAACAACAATTAAGCAAACAACCAACCAACCAACCAACCGACCATAACCAACCAAACAACAAACAGCACACAAGACACAAAAAACGAAAACTAACAACGGAAGTTAAGTTGTTAATCTTTTCAGCGTGGCTTGGCTTGACCTCGATAATTTTGGCACAGCTGCCCTTGGTCAGCCATCTCTGCGGCTTATCTGAGTCCGAACACTGGTCCATAGGAGTGCACCTATCAATTATAATTTCATAATTTTAAAATTATTTCATTATTATTTCATTGTTATTATTATATCTTATATTATATTATATATTATATTATATATTCATATATTCTTTCTTTCTCTTTGTCACTATCGAATGTTTAGAGCTTTAATTATAGAATTTAATTCAAAATTCATAAATATATTTCTTCTATAAACCCTCCATAATAATAAAAATTCATAATAATTCATAATTATTCACAATAATTATCTATAATTATTCATAATAAATTCCCAATGGCAGTGTACTGACTGTTTCTGAAGAGAGCACCAACCACAGAAAGGGTCTCTAGCAGTAAGACAAGCATGGCATGTCCTGTGAGTATGACACTGCTCTACTGCTATCTTGTAAACCTGGTCGATCGGTCGATTAGTTAGTTGGTCGGTTGGTGGTTAATTAAATGATTAACCAGTTAATTGATTGATTGAATGAATGATTGATTGGATGATTAATTGATTAGCTAATTGAAGCTGATTATTAAGCACCGTTCTGTTTGCATAAGCGAAGAGATGCTTGTGATTCAGATCAAAGACCATACTCTTGCCCACAGGAACATTCGGCTTGTCCAGTGTGATTGTATCATATACGTATGCCTCGGTTGCTGATACTAAGTTAACCTGGTGACAATAATGTAATGTGCCGGTGATAATGTGATGTGATGATGTAATGATGTCACGTGCAACATACACACACACACACACACAACACACACATACACACACACACATTTGTAACATTCATACACATCAAAGGACGTAGATACACATTTAGACCAAGGTTTGAACCTAGTTATATCACAATAACAACCTGAGCCATTGCACTCCTACGGTTTTGACTACTCTAGCAACCGTGTGAATGAAAAAATACATACCTATATAGACAGACATACGGGCAGCGAACAAACAAAACCCATCACTCCATATTAAAAAATTTTCTCCAAAAATTAAAAAAAAAACGAGTAGAAACATTTAACGAGAGGTTGGTTGATCGTAAGGGTAAGAAAGATAGAGTGGAGTAGCATATGCTTCCATGTGATCATTCGCTAGATTATATCGCCATGTGGTTGTTTGTGTGCAAAACAATTCATCTCTATGTATGTATGTATGTATGTATGTATGTATGCGTGTGCGTATGTATGTGTGTGTGTGTGTGTATGTATGTAAGTGTAGTTATACATAAACACATCTATAAAAAATGTCCAGGATAGGCAGAATAAAGAGTCCAATTGGAAAAAATTGTCTGCCATCACCATTAAAATGTCTGTAAGACCATCATTTGCAATAGATATATATTATCATCGTCGTCATCGTTATAATCATCGTCATCATCATTATCATCATCGTCAGTAGCAGCAGCAGCATCGTCATCATCACCACCAACATCGCCATCAGCATCATCATCATCTTCTTCAACACGAATAGCAAAGAATCATCTATTTACAAAAATTTTTTATTCAATCATTCCTCTGAGAAAAGAGCGGTCATCATTCATCCGCTAATCTATCATTCATTCATTCGGTCATTCGTTTACTCTTTCGTTCTTTCACATTCATTCATTTTTTTCTCTTTCAATCATTCATTCATTCATTCATTGAAGATATTTTCATTTAAAAATTTTTCAAATGTATTCTCACATGTTCACTCGATCTCTCATTTGTTTACATTTTGCTGAAAAAAATTTCTCTTTTCATTTTTTTTATTAAATTCGTTCAATCAATCATTTCTACTTTTTTCATTCCTTTATCTTTCCTTTAACAATTCATTCGTTCAGTCATTCACTTTGTTTGTTTGTTTACATGTATGTACGCAGGTAGGTATGTATGTGTGTACGTATATATGTATGTTTGTTTATTTATTATACACTAACACACACACACACACATACACACACATAACATACATACACACACAGATACATGCATACATAGTATATTAAACTACTTGACACCAAAAACATCAGCCTCTAAAAGTATTTCCCAAAAGATGAAGTATGCAACACAGTCATCGTCGTCGTCGTCATAATAATAATAATAAACCTCATAACAATAATAATAATTATTATATTCGTCATCATCTTCTTCATCATCAACAACAACATCACCCTCATCATTATCATTTTCGCATTTTCAAAACGTTTAACATTTCAAGAGTGGACTATATTTTTTTTCAAAATTATTACAAGCACTATTACTAATACAACTAATAATAACAATAATAATAACAATAATAATAATAATAATAATAACAATAATAATAATAACGATAAAGCTACTTCTACTACTACTACTACTACTACTATAACCGAGTAGATGGATTGTATATACTATGGGAAGATGAACTAATAACTGAATTCATCTCTATGGCCTAAAAAGATCAGTCGCTTTGTACGTACGTGTGTCTATGTGTGTGTGCGTCTATGTGTGTATGTTTGTGTGACTGTGAGTGTGTGTATGACTACGTGTGTGTATGTGTGCGTGTGTTTGTGTGCGTGTGTGTGTGTGTGTGTGTGTCTTCTGTGTAAATGCCTGTTTGTAAGTGTACTTTCAAAAATCACAATCAACTCTATAATTTTCAATTTCTACATTATCATCACCATCATCATAACCATCGTCAATTAATAAACTAACAAACGAAATCCTACCAATCAGAAACCGTCAAGAAAACCAACCAGCCAATCACAAACCTATAAACTCAACAACCAGCCAATCACAAGCAGGACCAAACCAACCAGCCAATCACAAACAAGAGCAAACCAGCCAGCCTCTGACGAACCTTCTCAATGGTACCATGATCTGTGGCTAAAAATAGAACCGTGTCCTCATTACTTGCCATACCGACCACACCCGTGGCCTTAACTTCCGGCAAAATCAGAGTTGGACTGGCCGCAATCGGATGGGTTCCAACTATCGGTCGATTAAAATCGAACTCACCGCAATAATCGTCAGTGATCGGTAGGGGCTGAGGGGAGGAACCAGAAGACATGCGGGTGAGGTATAATAATAAAACTCTTTCATTAAAAAAGATCAGTGACATGAAAGATGAAATAGAACAAAATATGGTCATTGTCAAATAATTGAATGCACATTAAAACCCTATCACTCATTACCTATGATAGGTAACCTAGTTAGGTGACATATTTGAAAGGTTATACAATGTTTCTGTCGCAATAAGATAGCGTAGGTCAATTTAATTGCAAAATAAATTAATTTGTCAATAAAAGAAACAAGCCATAAAATTTTAATTAATTGAAAATTGAAAGTATTAAAGAAGCCAGTTGGAGTGATCTCAAACGTATTTAAACTAATCGGGGATGAAACTTGAAATTAAGTTACTGTACTTCGATAATAATGGTAATAATAATAATGATTATTATTATAACAATAATGATTATTATTATTATTATAACAATAATAATAATAATGTTAATAATAATTATTATTATTATAACAATAATAATACTAATAATAAAATATAACAAGAAGCACCAGGAATACCCAGCAATTAAAGAAAATTATAAGGATATAAGCAATTAAACGACTTTCTACTAACAGCCCATTGACACGGATAAGGTAGGGCATAGTAGTCTGGGCCGGTGTTGCCGATGCCTGGAAGGAGTATTAAGGGGTATATTTGCATACATGCATGCATGCATGCATACATACATACATACATACATACATACATACATACATACATACATACATACATACATACATACATACGTACGTACGTACGTACGTACATACATACATAAATACATACATACATACATACAAACAAACAAACATACAAACATACATACATACATAGGCACATACAAACAAAAATGCATACAAACAAACATAATTGGATGATCATTTATTCATACAAAATTTCAATTACAAGGACATTTTAGGTCGGAGAGAAAAGGAATTCTGTATAACAAATGACTTTAATGGCTCTGATGATGATGATGATGGTGATGAAGATAATAACAAAAATAATAACAAAAATAATAATAATAATAATAATGACAATAATAATAATAATAATAACTACGTAAATTTGTTAATAAACTTATCTGGTAGACATCAAACAAAACGGAGAGTACCAAATATATAATTAGGTATGCAAGATAAGCGCCTGGGAGCAAATATATGAATGGATGTACGTTTGCATGTATGTCGAAATGCATGCTTTTGTTTGTTTGTTTGTTTGTTTGTTTGTTTGTTTGTACGTAAGTAAGTGTATATAATCAATCAAACAATAGCCAACCGACTAACCAACTAAACAACCAACCTATCAATCAATCGATTGATCCATCAACCAACCAACCAACCATTCATTCATTCATTCATTCATTCATTCATTCATTCATTCATTCATTCATTCATTCATTCATTCATTCGTTCGTTCGTTCGTTCGTTTATTCGTTTGTTCAACATATCAATTATATTAATATTCACCTTGAAAGCAGGTCTGTATAGCTACAGTAAATTGACTGGCTAATTGTCGCATTGGATACATGCAGATGGCTGAGCTGATGAAAATAATAATTACAATAATAAAATAATAATTATAAAAAATAATAATTATAATAACAAAATAATAATTATAGTAATAAAAATTAAAAATAATAACCCTGGCATGGTCGGGCCAACGTTGTCCCAGAAAATTTTATTGTTATTCTTATTCTTTCTCTCATTATCACTGTAATCTTGGAAGTTACTATCGCCGTCGTCATCATCCTCAACAATGCCATCATCAAAATTGCTGCCACCATTACTACCGCTACTACTGCTGCTACCACCAGTGCCACTAGTGGTTGAGTTTTTGGATCGGCCTCGAAACGGCGAAACTACCTGCCTGGCAAATACGCCGACTAAAACGTCATCATCTGAAAATCTAAGCCCCATGGTCTCTGCTAGTTTCGTGCCGGGTTGAATGACAGTAGCCGCTAATAAGACATTGTAGTCGATCACGGATGACGATGGCGTCGATTTCTTCTCATGTCTTTTTCGTTTGCTGCGGCTGCTGCTGCTGCTGTCGCGAGGCTGACGATAGCGATTGTTTATATCATCGTTGGCGTCATCATTGACGTCATCAACCGCCATCGATTTGCATTCGAGCTGCATGACTGTGAAGGAGTTGAAGTTGATATCTCTGTGGCATACTCTGGAGACCCTCGTCACCAAGTATTCAGAAAGTGGCGACGCCATGTTCGTCGTTCCCATTTGCAGGGAGATGAAGTAGCTGAAGTTTTGGTAGCTGAAGCCGTGCACGAAGTGAATTCTGTGTGCGTATGTGTGTGCGTGCGTGTGCTTTTGTGTATGTGTGTGTGTGTGTGTGTGTGCGTGTGTGTGTGCGTGTGTAGTTTATTCACCCATTCGCTCGTTCTTTTGTTGATTCGTTCATAAACTTATTCATTCATTACACATTCATTAACTCATTCATTCATTTGTGCGTTTGTTTGTTCATTCATTCAATCATTCAATTAATCAGCTATTCATTCATTCAATTAATTCATTCAGCCATTCATTCATTCAGCCATTGGTTCATTCACTCATTAATTCATCCATTCAGCAAATAAATAAAATGAGAACGGACTTGAAGATTTCTCTGATCTGAGTATCGATGTCGATGAATGACTTGCCATCTATGTCATCAGAGAAGAGGGAGAAATCCTGACAGGATTGTCATCATGGAGGATGATGATGAAGATGATGTTGCAAGAATAATCAAAAAAAAGACCAAACAACCAAACAATCAACAGCCAGACAACAGCCAACCAGCCAGACAACAGCCAACCAGCCAGACAACAGCCAACCAGCCAGACAACAGCCAACCAGCCAGACAACCAGCCAAACAACAACCAACCATAAACCAAGTACAAGCCAGACGACAACTTACATCCATGTTTCTCATACTCAGCATAGGAACATTATCTTTGTAGGTGGCCATTCCATCATCGCTTCTAGTGGCTGCAACGTAGAAAACTCTACTCTGACCTCCACTTTGTTGGTGTTGGTGAGTTTGTTGCTGTTGTTGGTGGTGGTGGGTGAGGGGGGGTCCAGGGGCGATGAACATAATGGTAGAGCAATTATCGCAGGCCGGCACGATTATCGTGTGAGTAGATCCGTCGGTTTTTGTGATGTCGTCCAGGTAGTATTTCTGACAATGACCCTGTGTGTATACGTGTGTGTGCGTGTGTGCGTGCGTGTGAGTGTAATCGAAAAAAAAGTCTACAAAAAAAGAATCAAACAGATTAAACAGAATAAACACAAAAAGAACTGATGATCAACTATAAATGACTGAATGAAAGAACGAACGAACGAATGAATGAATGAATGAATGAATGAATGAATGAATGAATGAACAAATGAATGAATGAATGAATGATCGAAGAAAAGAAAGAAAAAACAAACAAGTGAATAGATAGATGGATAGACGAAAATTAATGACTATAGAGTTTAGTTTACAGAATTTTTAAGCACAATCTTTTAAAGTGTCATCAACCAACCACATGGCTAATGCCTTGCATTATTCAAAGCCTCTTAATGAAGATGATGACGACGACGATGGTGATGATGATGGAAGACAAAAAAATAATTGGAGGTGAAATTGGAGATAAATAAGATCCTAAGAAAAACTCATCACCATCATCATAATCATTTTCATCATCATCAACAACGCCATCATCATCATCATCATCAACAACAAAAACAACGCCATCATCATCATCATCCTCACAATCATCCCCACCACCATCATCATCAGCATCAGCAGCAGCAGCTCCGGAAAGATATAAGGATATTGAGAACCGAAATGTAATTAAAGTTTTATAACAACAATGTCCCTTGTTTTGATAAAGATGGCAACAATAATAATAATAATAATAATAATAATAATAATAATAATAATAATAATAATAACAGTGGTAGCATAAGTGATAACAGCATCATCATTTGTTCAAGTAAAAATTCAGCCCCAGTGAGAAAAAGAAGATTTACATCTGTATCTTTTACTCTGGTTTCAAAAATCATGACAACAAAATTAATGAGATAATGATGACGACGATGATGACGATGGTGATGACGACGATGATGACGACGGTGATGACGATGGTGATGACGATGGTGATGACAATGGTGATGACGATGGTGATGATGACGGTGATGACGGTGATGATGATGATGGTCGCAAAAAAATTTATAGTTTTCTTAGAATTTAATGACAAAGGCGTTTAATGTTCATTACACTTCTATACATAAGTGCTGGACTAAATTAAGGAGATAAATTTTCAGCAAATTAAAAAAATTGAATTAAATAAATTCCTTTCTGCTTTCGTTTATTCGTCTATTCATTCATTCATTCAATCAATCAATCATTCACTCACTCACTCACTCACTCTTTCACTCATTCATTCGTCTATAAAATCAATCTATCATTATATTAACCTATATGCAATCACATTTAATCATGACATACATAAACAAGCAAACAAAAACATAAAATAAATAAACAACTGAATGAATGAATGAATGAATGAATGAATGAATGAATGAATGAATGAATGAATGAATGAATGAATGAATGAATGAATGAATGAATGGACAAAGGAAGCCAAAACAAATGAGCGAATGATGGATGGACAAAATGTACAACGGATGAATGAATGAGTTCTGGGTCAGTTCAAAAAAAATAGGTCATCTGATTGATGGATGGATGGATGGAAAAGAAAAATAGAAGAATACAAAAAATATAAAAAGTGAAATGAATTGAGGGGAAAAAGGTTTTTTTTACTACATGGACGAATGAGCAGTTTGTTGCTTTGCCGGAAAAGATGGATGAATGAAAGTATGAACGAACGAACGAACAAACGGACGAACGAACGAACGAATGAACGAACGAACGAACGAAAGAAAGATTGCAATCAATTAATGAAAAGAATTCAGGAGTGCCAGTAACTAAATAGTGCATGGTTTTAACAAAAGAATTTCAGATGAAAAAAATTTGTCAAACAGTTGGCCATTCTGAACTTAATTAAGAAGGAGGGGGAGGAGATGAGAATGGTAAGAATGATGAAAACAATTATTAAGAATGAAACTGATCTCAAAGTGGGATTGAAACCAATTAATAAACTGAATGGGGAACAATACATTGAAAGAGATAAATAATTAATTAACTAAACTTATGAGATGAATAATTAATTAATTAAACTTATGGGATAAATAATTGATTAAACTTATGGGATGAATAATTAATTAATTAAACTTATGGGATGAATAATTAATTAATTAAACTTATGGGATGAATAATTAATTAATTAAACTTATGAGATGAAATTTGTTTTAAAACAAAGGAAAAAGAAACTGAAATGAGACCTCAGATGGTGATGGAGTTACTTTCAAGAAATGAAAAAGAAATGATTAATTAAATAAAAAAAATCACGGAATTGAAGAAAATTAAACGAACAAATGAATGAACGAATGAAAGAAAAAATGAACAAATGAATGAGAGATTGAAAGAAAAAACAAAAGTGAAAATGAAGGAAAGCAAGCAAAATTTTCGCACCAATGACCCTATGGACCATCAATTTGAAAAAAAAAACGAAGAAATCCAAAAAAATTCTCTCCTCTGCTTCAGAAGAAAAAATTAAGCATATTTATTTATTTATTCTTTACTTTAAGAGTGAAAATTTTTTCGTGAATTTTTTAAAATTTATTTTGAAATGGATTTTATCAGATATGTACAACCAATCAGCCAGCCAACCTGACAACCAACCTTAAACAAAGTAGCACAGACAACAACTCTCCTCTCAACTTCGTCCACAACGATAGTCTTAACGATACTATCTCTCAACTGCGGCTTGAACTCATAGCAATCCTTCACTAAACACGAACAGTAAACTTCGAAAGGCCCGCAGTAAGGATTGTACAGATGTGGCCGAAACTTTAAGACATTTATTAGACTTAGATCAGAAGTTAGGTGAAAAATAGCATTGGGCGCGCTGATGAAAATTTTCCCAGTCAGCGGATCTTTGATGAGATGCTGGATCGTCGCATCGTGGTTGTCCGAACTTGTAACGTTGTTCTTCGTGCTGTTTATGACCGTCAGTTTGTACGACTTTATAATGTGATGCTGCTGCTGCTGTTGTTGTTGTTGTTGAAAATGCTGCTGTTGTTGGTTTAAATGTTGTTGCAGTGTAGTTGTTGTTGTTGTAGTTAGAGGAAGACTTCTCTGTTGAAATCGTTTTTGTTGCTCCTGACGTTGTTTTTCATTGCGCTGCTGTTGTTGCTGCTGCTGCTGCAGATATTGTTGATGACGATGTTTCAGTTGCAGATGTTGTTGTTGTTGTTGCGTGTTTGAGTGCGACGTCGCGATGAGCGTTGACAGGAAGAAAATTGTGGCCAGCAGCAGAAAAGACAAAATAGGAAAGTGACAACAACGACGGCTGGACGAAGATATTTCTTGCAGCCAGTCAGACATCATCGTGCAGTCTCCAAATAGATCTGCCTTTGCAAAATTATTAGTATCAGTATTTTTAGTAGTAGCA
>NW_008704349.1:481304-508804 GCF_000326865.2 Helobdella robusta | reverse complement strand
TTTCAATCACAAATAATCAGATCATCATATGATCATTGTGCAGCTCAAACATCAGTCTCTTACAGTATTGTGATTAATTCAGCAAGAATTTTATTTTTGAAAATAAAATTTGATGAATTTGTGTCTTATATTCACGTATTTTACATGCAAATTTTTGCAAAAATAGTAAGTCTGTCAAGTGGCAGATCTAAACAACCGTCACAGGAGGGGTCAAATTTTTTCAGAAAAGTTGACAACCGGGGAGAATTCCAAAAAAGTCGACGGCTGGGGGGGGCGAAAAGAATTGAATTCTAAAAAAAAAATGAAGAGGATGTGGAAATTTTCACCAAAACTGTGAAAAATTTTCTGTTCTCATAGGAGACAAACATTTTGACGTACATTTCTACTAATGTACTTAAATTGTCGTTTTTCCCTTCAAAGACACTTTTTCCGTAAAAACAACGACTTTCGCTACCTTTCAACCCAAATAACGCTCACAACAGGGGGGTCAGTGTCCCAACAACGTTTCCTTCCTTGATCCGTCACTAATTATATATAATTACTTGAAGAAAAAAATTTCCTCAAACCGTTAACGAAATATCCAGCTCCGTATACACAGGTCATTGTGTCAGTGTCCGCGCACTCAGCAGCTCCAGTTGCACTGTCCTCACAATTCAGGCAATCGTAACAGCTGAGAGTAGAGACGAAATTCGCGGTCATCATCAGTCTGAGGACAAATGACAGCATCCAAATGAGAAGCTTGCAGTGGAGTTGGGACATTTTTTGGGTGTTGTTTGGCTCGCTTGGATGGCTTTTCTTTCTTTTGGCTGTTATTTCGGATATTTATTTTTCTCCTTGGAGTGAAAACACTATTCATTTGCTATTTATTTATTTTTCAGTTTATCATAATGATAATAATCACTGTCACGTAATTATATTGACATTTCAATCATTAACCAGATTTAAAAATCAATAAAATTTTTAGATTGCGTATTTCAAACATAAAAAGCTGCTCTACTCCATAAAAGGTTATTCACTTACTACCACCGGCTAGTCAGATGATGCTTCCAAACTTAAACTCCTACAAATTATAAATTAAGAAAATTATAAATAAAACTGATCTACTAGAGAACTGTTTCCGAGATAAAATACTTTAACATCGAGAGCTAAACAATCTAAATGGGTTTGTCTTTACTAGCCTGTATGTATATAATATTATAAAAATACGTATGTGTATATATATATATATATGTGTGTGTGTGTGTTTGTGTGTATGTGCGTGTTTTTATGTGTTTGTTTAGAGAGAACTTTAGCTGTGAGCAAGAAAAGAATACAGGGCTTACGCCAAGCTAACTCTATGGCAATGCATAATGCATAGCCAATGAACCAACATAGATACATGCAAGTATATAAATATATATATATGTATGTATAATATATATAATATATATATATATACATATATATATATATATAGAGAGAGAGAGAGAAAGAGAGAGAGACTTTTGACAGCCTATACGTTCAAACCACGGGTGAAACAGACAGACAGACAAACAGACAGACAGAGAGACAGGTAGACAAACAAACACACGACGAGATGGTAATTTATGTTAGGAATACAGGAGGGTTTTTAAATGTTACGAAAATAGTGAATATGCTTCGGGGCTTTCATTTTAAATTTTGAAGAAAAGCGATCAAACGATATTCTATTTTTATTCACATTAAAAACTGAGATGATAGTATGAAAAATGCTTCGAATTTCAAAAATATTATTCAAGTACACACGTTGCTACTTTAAAAAAAAACCATATCATTGAATATTTGTGATGAGAAAAACAGAAGAATAGTCTGTCTGTCACGGGTCCGAATATTTGATTTTCAGTGGGATGATTAATTAAATTGTCTGTCGGAGATTATCTGTAGGAGGCCTTACCGCCACCTCTCAGCCGTTGTTCGTCGAAGGGGGCAGCGCAAGCCATCGTGCTGTTGCTCAGCCTGAGAGCGTGACAGCGAATGGCTTCGTTCAAAATCACCCCACACTCCTCACTCTCGAACAGCCATTCCACTTTCTCCACTTTGCTGATGAGTTCTTCTGGCGGGATCTCCATGAGTCGCAGGCCGCAGAGAAGGAGGGTGGGGGCCAGCGGCATCCTCTTGCATCGGTCGCAGTCGATCCAAGTGACCAGGGCGTAGAAAACTTCAATCTCACTCGATACCCTCAACTGATCGTCGGACAGGATACGGAGGAGAACTTCAGGATGCAGCCAGAGGAAGTGTCTCGTTCGACTGATCTCTCGGAAGTTGTCCAGAATGAAGCAGAATATCTTTTCGCGAGTTTTTTCGAGGCAGCAGTGGTCGGCGATGGCGTAGTGGTAGAGAGCGTTCTGAACGGTCACGTTGCATAGAAAGTCGATTCCATTCTCGACAACCTCCATCAGGCCCAACTCGCCGCCTGCTCTGATCACGTTCGCCACGTTCGACGCGCACATCTCGTAATTTTTACGCAGGTAGAGATATTCGAGCAACATTTTCACCGTCTCCACAGGAAATTCGCAGAGGTCGATGTTGATGGCTGATTCGTTTGGAAATTTGCTGAAATTTTCGCAGCAGAAGGGACTGTAAGCCGCCAGGACGGACTTGTGGGCCTTGATGGTGCCGTCCTGACATCGCATTATGACGTCGCACATCCTCTGATCCTGCCACAAGTTCACGATGAATTCTCCAATTCGCTGACAGCCGGCGTCGAACTCTTCCGAGTGTTTGTCCTGCTGGGCCCCGCCCTGCTGACCGGCACAGTTGTATGCACTTGCCATTCCTCCGCGCTGACCTCCACCACCACCGCCGCCACATCCCTGGCCTGGCGGGTTGCCGCCGATGCCGTTACTGCATCCACAGTTGTCGCTGAAACCGAACGGATCCTCGCCGGGTTTTGAGCTGATGAGCTCCTGGCTCGGTGACATGCAGGCGTTCATCTTTGCTTATCTTCTTTTTTTACTCGTTTTTCTTGTTGCTACTGCTGTTCGTTTGTTTGTTTGTTTGTTTGTTTGTTTGTTTGTTTGTTTGTTTGTTTGTTTGTTTGTTTGTTTGTTTGTTTGTTTGTTTGTTTGTTTGTTTGTTTGTTTGTTTGTTTGTTTGTTTGTTTGTTTGTTTGTTTGTTTGTTTGTTTGTTTGTTTGTTTGTTTGTTGTTTGTTTGTTCGTTCGTTCTTTGTTTGTTCGTTCGTTTGTTGTTATTTGTTGTTGTTTGTTTGTTTGTTGTTATTGTTCATGTGGCGGTTTTTAGTATATAATTTGATTTTACTGTTGCTATTTAAGCTCCGTAACAATTATCAATTCGACAATTGCAGAGCTGTTTAAGTAGTCGATTTCCCCTCTGACCAGGTTTAAATTTCTTTTTGGAAACCGGTCCAAAGAAGCTCTCGTGATGTTGAACTTTTATGATCTCACAAGAAGATATTGACTGTAAACAAGCCGAGAAAGAAACTCCCAATGATGGTAGTTGTTGTTGTTGATGTTGTTATTGCTGTTGTTTACTTGTTAATGTCGTCGCGAATGTTGTTCTTGTTGTCACCAACTCATCAAAAAAATGCTTTCGCCTCGAATCTGCTTCCCAAACAGTGAAGGTTCCTGAGTTTGTGATTGTCTCTGAGGTTACTGAAATGAGATTCGCCTCTGTCTACGTTTCTGTGTTGGCCGCTCGCGGAGATGTGCTGAAATATCAAAGATAATCTGAAAAATAAGTTGAAAATTCATTTAATTTCACTTTAAAATTGATGAATTGGCAAGATTTTAAATGATAAGATGAACATCATCTACAATGAGCCTACGAACGTTACAGCAAATTGCTATACTAAACCTATACTTTAGTTAATCATTTACAAAACAAATCGTAATTAGTTATAAAAAATAGAATGGTTTTCTTGAAATGAATTAATTTAATAATTATTTACAAAACAAATCGTAATTAGTTATAAAAAATAATAAAAAATAGAATGATTTTCTTGAAATGAATGAATTTAATTCGCCAACTAAAAGCCCATGTACTGCTATCCTATTCGAAGACCTACGATTCTAATGCTCTGAAAATAAATTTCTAAGAAAGACTATATAAAATAAATGGAAAATAGATTAGTGGAATAAATTTTTTTCTAATGAAGAATCAGAAATAACAACTACAACTTCGTAATTACGAATAATTTTCGATAATTATAGATAATTATTATAATAATTATAGATGTGGGCGGTGCAATGGTTCAGCGGTTAAAATTATTATAAATAATTATGAATAAAAAATAATTATGGTTACATGTATAATTTTATCAGATGGTTTTTCACCTGTTAAATATTATTTGGTAGTGTTTTATGTTTCAACGATTTATAAACGTATCGGTCGAGGATTAAACTAATTACGCTTACGTTAAAATATTTTATTTAAAATTTGAATAAATTTGCATAAATTAGTTAATTGATTAATTGTTTGATTGGTTGGTTAACTAGTTATGTTTGTATCTATATATGTATGTATGTGTGTGTGTTGTTTTTCGTTTAAATAAATCGCAAGTCAATGACGTCATGAAGAAATGTTTTGTTTGCGGTGAAAATAGTGATGTATGGGTAATTTTGTAAAAAAAAACTTCTAAAAATAAAGTTAAATTTCCCTTTAAACACACTCGCATACACACACGCACGCATACACGCATACATATGTAGATAAAGAAATAGATACATACACAGATGCAAGCATGTACGTATTCACTGACACACACTTATGTTTATGCATTTATATACACACATACATTCACATACACATACAATCACACACACACATATACACACACTCCTGCACACACATACGCAGACAAACACACGCACACGCATGCATGATTTTCTTATGAAAATTTTTTCTGAAAATATCATCCAATCAATATTACGAAGACGGACCCTTATTTACTGAGAAATATTCATGGTGGGTGTTTTTCGTTTATTAAATTTCTGGGAATACCCAAAAATGTAATTAACTCATATCAATACCTCATCTACATGTTGTAATTAACGTACATACACGTACACGTATACCGAGAGAGAGAGAGAGAGAGAGAGAGAGAGAGAGAGAGAGAGAGAGAGAGAGAGAGAGATGAAATTGTTTACCAAAGCTGATGGATCCCAGTTTTTGGAAACTTTTTTTGTGAAATATTTAGGCAAGTTAAAAATGATTATGAAAAAATGGACCGGTTGTTATAATTATTTTTTTTTCATTACGTCATCATCAACGTCACCATCATCATTTTCGCAGAATTCGAAGTCACCATGGCCGTCATCATCAACAACTTCCTCTTCTTCATCCTCCTCATCATCATCATCAGCAGCAGCAGCATAATCAACAACTTCCTCTTCTTCATCCTCGCCATCATCAGTATGGACGTCCTTAGCTATATATAACTTGCTCCACGCGCGCATATGCGAGGTGAGCGCTTGTATTTCAAGACAGGCGGACAAATGTTGATAGTTTTTTTTTTATTGGAGAGCCTTATTTAACACGTATTAAAGTTGATTACAATAAAGTCAGTGAAGAAATATTATGAAACTATTTAAAATAATTATGAGACAATATTATAAGCCTTTTAAGTTTCGGCTGATACCAGTTTAAATATCAGTTCTTTATGATTTAAGTCATTACAATTTTCACGAACGGTATGCACCCAACTTCCACCAAATCTTCAATGAAACCACTACCACCACCACCACCAACAACAACAACAACAACAACAACAACGTAACAACAGCATTAATTTTTGCATTAACTACAATGGATGTTTACATCAACTCAAGCAACACATCAATAAAAAGGACATTAGCAACAAATACTGCCAATTACAACAGCAACAACAACGACAACAACGCCAGCAGCAACAACAACAGCAACATCACTGACATCTATAGTCTCAACTTCATCTCAAATTATCTCTCCCCAGCAAAATTAATCATTGAATCGACACTAACACTAATTTCTCTAATTATAAACGGATACATCCTGACAGCCTCGAGCAGAATTACAAGATCAGACAGGCTAACATGCCTCAGACGACAGTCGCTGTATACAATTCTCTTCATCAACTTGACCGCGGTTAACTTCATAAGCACTATCTTCATGTGGTGTTCGAATAATCTATTCATGCTCTCCTTGCTGTTGAGTTGGCTGCCGATATCAATTGAAAATTTAGGCTTCTGCAAGTTCATGGGCGTCTTAATGTTCATCAGTATATGCTCCGTAATCATTAACATTGCCGCCACGGTCATCATTTTTGGTTTCTCGCTGGTCCAGTGCGTGGCCATCAGCCTGCCCTTGAGACAGCTGACGTTGTTGAGGAAGAGGAACGTGTCTGGGTTTCTGTTGGTTTGCTGGGGAGGTGTTTTCATCGGCTGGCTGGTCGTTTTGGGGGTTTTGATGGTGGTGTTTGTGGAGGGGGATGGTGCGTCTGATGAGGGAAACCCCGCCGACGATGGGTTGAAATTGGGTGGTGTTGATGATTTGTGGTTTCAGGTGCAGACTTTGAACAACAGTAAACCTTATAAACTGATAAACTTTTCAAACTATTCAACACACCGCAACGATAATAATTCAACATTTCCCGACTCAAACGCATTTTCATGCCACTCCTATTCCAGCAAGGTCTTCATCGCTTCGTTCATAACCTGCGTGGCATTTATAACGGTCTTCTACTGCCTCTCCGTTTGCTTGCTACTGACCACTTTCTACCAAATAAGAACAGTCGGTCGTCGCATGGCTTCCTCTCGTCAAACGCCACTAAGTAACTCAAACGTCAGCGACAAACCAATCCGAAATTCGATTCAAAACTCGATTCGAGATCCCATTCGAGATACGGTACGAAATACAACTCAACATTCAGTGCAAAACCAAATTCAGGATCCGATTAACCAACTGACCGAGGCTGGTACAATTGTCGGTATAATAAAGAAAGACCGGGGAAATTATTGTTGGAAGTGCTCAAGAAATAACAATACGAGTGGCAGTAGCAGTAACTGTTGTAGCAGCAGCAATTTCAATCATCAGAATATTGGAAGTAGTAGTAGTAACAACAACAACGACAACAACAACAAAATCGAAAGCGTTGATACAAATTTGTTTGCATCATGTGAGCACACACAAGGTCATAAACTTCGAGTTTCATTCAATTTAGAATCTGATGGAAAGATTAACAAGAGAAAATACACTTGTGTTTGTGGTTGTTGCTCTGACAAGAATGGTATTAGTAACAGTATTTGTTGTATTAGCAGTTGTATCTGTGATATTAGTAACTTCTGCCCGTGTATAAATAGTGAACGCGGGCGAAGTGAGCATAGTAAGAGGATTAGGAATAAAAGAACGCGATGTAGAAGCGGTAGACAGCGTTGCTGTGATTACAAAAGTGTTTCTAAACCTTGTAGTTGTATTAAAAGCGCTAATAGCTGTAACAATTTAAGTAGTAGTGGTTGTGGTAGTAGTAGTAGTAGTAGTAGCGGTAGTAGTAGTAGTAGGAGGAGGAGTAGTAGGGTTGGTGGTAATGATGATGATATTGATAGAGCCCAAGCTAATGACAGCAGCATACACATCAACAACAGAACAGATGATGTTAATGTAATATCAACAACAACATCAACAACAACAACATCAACTGCAACATCAACAACAACAACATCAACAATTACATCAACATCAACAATGACATCAAAGAAGATACAAATATTACATACAACCTCATCAGCAAGCAATTTCATGTCAGATCTCCATCCGATGACACACGTGCTAAGTGGCCAGCGTGATAAAATCTTCAGCATAAACGACGGAGAGAAGAAATCAAACCCAATGAAACAAAACGCAGAAAAAATTTCATCCGCAGTTCAAACAAATGCCCGCTCTACAAATTTTAACAGAAAAACAAAAACATCTGAAACAGTACCGAAAGTTGTGTCAAAAACAACAACTCTGCCACTATTTGGAGCCAAGAAACAAACAACGACGAAATTGAGCTATACAACAACAACAAAACTGAAACATCCAACAACAACAACAGCAACAGTAACAACAACATCCACAACAAAACCCACAACAGCAACAACAACAACATCAGTACCATCAACAACATTAAACGCCACAACACGTAACGACAAGAAAGCCTTCATTACAATTATGGCCCTAACGACGATTCTTACCATCTACTTTCTACCAATGCTGGCATTAAATATTCACTCGATTCACCATACCGATTCTGAAGACAGCACAACTCTGTTCTACTTAATTACCATACTAGCTTACTCGAAGTACATCGTCGATCCGATAGTATACGGTTCTCGGATGCCGGAGTTGAACTACTTAGTCGAATACTTGAAGGTGTTGAAGAATCGAATTTTATCGATATTTTGTTGGTCATGTTCTTAGGGGATGTTACATCGGGTTATACCGACTAAATTCGGTTTATATCGATACAGATATTTATTATAAGGATTGAATATTTGTTGAAAATAAGACCTCTTTGGTGTTGTATGTCGTAAAATCTTATTGATATCATTGGCCAGGTTGACTCGTTAACATTGTTGAATTATTGTGATTATTGAATAAATAATTATACAAATTAATAGATAGTTGAATTAATAAATGAGTGAATAAATGAAATAATAAATTTTGAAAAAATACGAAAAAACCAACAACAAAAGAAAAAAACAGCTTGAAACCTGCGAAAACCTCAAGTACAGGGAGATGTGAAGCCAGTAAAATTAATGCGCCCACACGCTTCTGCCACCAGATAATTGCTTTGCTAATTATAATCACTTCACAACCGGAAAAAAAAATTTCTTGAATCCATGGTTTTGAAAAATTCTTGAAAATTAAGAAAAAAAAATGTTAAATTATTTCACGAGAGTTTTTGTCATTAAGGCTTTTTTAGAAGTATTTTTTCAACTGCTATTATTGCTATAACCACAACTACTGCTCCTACTTCTACTACTCTTACTACTACTACTACTACAACTACTATTACTACTTTTACTACTACTACTACTACTACTACTACTGCCGCTGCCGCTGCTGCCACTACTACTACTTTTAAATCTTGATGAATATTTTAATTTCAACGTCACCAACATCAGAACCACATTTGTCATATCTTAAGAGGAGGAAATCTTTTCAAACTATAATAATAATAATAATTATTATTATTATTGTTATTACAATGAATAAATAAAATAATAATAATAATTCAAATTATTATTATTATTATTGGTGTTTTTTCTATGAATCTAATACTTTTTAAGGTTATATAATGGACTTTTGAATACATGATCGTTTGTATGTATGTATGTATGTATGTATGTATGTATGTATGTATGTATGTATGTATGTATGTATGTATGTATGTATGTATGCATGTATGTATGTATGTATGTTGTATGTATGTATGTATGCATATGGGTTTCCACGCTATCTATCACTTCCCATTCAATTATTCTGTGCTGTGTTTTACTTTAACGCGAAGCGAAGCATCAAACATGAGCTGGCGAATTTCTGGGAAAAGGAAAAGCAAAAAAGGAAGATAAGGAGGAAGAGAGAGAGAAAAGAGGAAGAGAAAGAAGAAAGAGAGAGAGAGAGAGAGAGAATATGCAATAGAAACTGCAAATGTTTTTAGGATGTAGATATTAGATATGATGCTAATAAAAGAGTTTCAAGTGATTGTGATTGAAAACATCTGCTCATTGGCTTTTCTTCGGAAGAATTTTTCAAATTAAAATTGTAGTAAGAGAGAGAGAAAGGGAGAGGGAGAGAAAATAATAGAGAGAGAAAATAAAAGAGAGAGAAGGTGAAAGAGAGAGAGAGAGAAAACAATGATGAAAGGTAGCCGGCTATTTATAGTAACAGTATTTTTTGCGCGGTTTGTTTGGAAAATTTTTCTCATTTCAAGAGATGGAGAGAAAGTTAGAGTAAAAAGAGTGAAAAGAAAAAGAGAGAAGAGAGAGAGAGAGTGAGACGGAACTTCGTTTTTTGTCCTTTATTTGGAAAAGAATTTAAACCACCCGCCGAACAAAATATGAACCAAAACAAATGATCTCAAAAAAATTAAAATCGTTATTCTCAGTAAATTATTCAATCTACGTCATCATCATCATCACCACCATCATCATCATCACCATCAACTTTGTCATCGTCATCATCACGATCATTGCCAACACCATCATCACAATCATCATCATCGCCACCAGCATAGTCCCAGCAATCGCAATCATCATTTCTTATTTCCTAAATTTGCGAGATAAAGTTTATAATAATTGCCCCTGAGTGACATGAGGTGGGCGTGGCTTCCTCTCTCAACGACCTTGCCCTTCTTCAAGTAGAGTATGACGTCAGCGTTGACAATCGAAGACAAGCGATGTGCGATGACGATCGACGTTCTGCCTGCACGCGCTTTTTGTAGCGCTTCTTCTACGATCTGTTTGTTGTTTAGATATATGAAGATGAATTTTAAATTTTCAAAAACATCGTCATCACCTGCATCATCATCACCCTCACTCCCATCATCATCATTATCATAACCACCACCACCATTATTATCATAACCACCACCACCACCACCATCATCACCATCATCATCATATAATAAATAAATGAAGCCAGAAGGTAACAGCAACCGATTCGCTGTGAGAGTCGAGAGCAGATGTGGCATCGTCTAGTAATAATATTTTCGGGTTTCTCAAGAGAGCCCTGGCTATGGAAAGCCGTTGTTTCTGGCCCCCACTCAACTGCGTGCCCCTGCTTCCCACATTCGTGTCGTAGCCCTAAGTGCGTTTTTGTGCCATCTCTATTACGATTTCATCATCACCGTCGTCTTCATCATCATAATCATCATCAACGTCATCATCATCATAATCATCATCTTTATCGTCGTCGTCGTCATGATCATTGTGGTCAACTTTGGAATGCCTGTGGCAATCTTGTAAAACGATATATGGAGACAAGTGTCTCACTGGAATTCCAATACATCACGTGTCTTTATCTGCACTAAATGTCGTCATCGTTGCCTCATAGTTGCTGCTGCTGCTGCTGCTTCTGCTTACGTCATCATCTACGTCACAAATAAAATCAACCAACCAACCAACCAACCAATCAATCAACTAACCAACCAACCAACCAACCAGCCAATCAACTAACCAATCAACCAACCGACCAACCAATCAACCAACCGACCGACCAACCAATGGTAACGAAATAATGAATTCATGAATGTTAGCAGCTCTGGCAGCCGCTTCAATCTCTTCTTGCGGCACTTGTCTAGTGTTGTCACCGTATGCGATATTCTCGGCGATACTTATACCGAATAGAATCGGTTCTTGCAGGACGATACCGAGCTGGCTACGTAACCAGGTCAAGTTCAACCTCCTCACATTCACTCCGTCCATTTTCTGATCGTGACCATGGCGAATGCAACAACGATATTAATAATAATAATAATTATTAATAATTTTAATAATATTAGTATTAACAATAACAATAATAATTATAATAATAATAATAATAATAATATCAATAACAACAATAATAATAATAATAATAGTGATAATAAACTGACCACACTTCCGTTTGCGACATCGTAGAACCTCTCAATTAACTGGACCACCGTCGATTTCCCGCCACCGCTTGGCCCAACAACGGCCACACTTTGTCCCCTTCATAACAACAATAATAATAATATTGGCCATTATTATTATTATTATTATTATTATTATTATTATTATTATTATTATTATTATTATTATTATTATTATTATTATTGACCTTTTGACAGCTAGGGAAAAGTTTTTGAGCACCCTTATCTCTGGCCTCGTCGGATAGCCAAAGGTCACGTCGGAGAGTTCAAGTTCGCCGTGACAGGCGGTCTGAATGATGATGATGGTGGTGATAGTGAGGATGATGGTGGTGATAGTGATGATGATGGTAGTGGTGGTGATGATGATGCTGATGGCAAAGATGATGGTGGTGGTGATAATGATGGTGGCGAAAAACTAAATTAGAAAGATAGAAAAAAAGAAAAAGAATGGTACGTCAAATGATTAATGGACGAGTGAATGAATGAATGAATAAATAAACGAACAAACTAACAAAAAAACGAACGAACGAACGAACGAACGAATAAGTGAACGTTTGAAAAATTGCTTGGGAGGATGTTCATAGTATTGACGCACATGCGATGAAATTAATTTTAGACCAGCACGCACGTTATTATGCTTCCCCATCATCATCGTCATCATCACCATCACCGTCATCATCATCGTCGTCATCATCATCATCGTCGTCATCATCATCATCACCAATACGTACTGGTATCAAGTTTCTTCCTCTGCACTTATCATCATCATCATCACCACCACCCCCATCGTCATCATCATCACTATCGTCATCGTCGTGGTCGCCATTCTGATGACGTATTTCGGGTTTCCGGTTGATGAGTTTCAGCAGGTTTTCCGCGGCCGTGAACGATGACGTCAGTTCCGGCAGATTGGCGTTGGCTCTCCCAACTTCGGCTGCCATCACTAACGCCACAGTAAGGATTCTGGTGATGATGAGGATGAAGATGATGAGGATGAAGATGAGGAGGTTGAAGATGAGGAGGTTGAAGTTGAGGTTGAAGATGATAAAGTTGAGGATGAATTTGAGGTTGATAAGAAGGTTGAAGTTGAGGTTGATGAGAAGGTTGAAGTTGAGGATGATGAAAATTGAAAAATTGCTAAAAATCATGAAATCGAATCAAACGATGGTTCGTCTTGTCATAGTTATGATCGTTCTTATCATCATCATCATCAACACCAACGTCATTTCAACATCATCATCATAATCACAATCTGCCAAAATCATAATTATAACCACTACAAACCGGAAGACGACTTCAAACTCGGTAATTTCCTGAGAAACGAGCCACATACCGAAACCGACACTTACGATCTCGATACTGCAGCTGCAGAACCAGACGAATGACTGGGACAGGCCTATGATGTTCGCTCTATGCTTCGCTTCCCTGACGATGATGACGATGATGATGAGGATGATGAGGATGATGATAATGGTGATGACGTAATTAATCAATCAAACAACCAATCAACTATCCAACAGCCAGCCAACCAACTAACTTCTTCATGGAATTGAAATGAGATTTATAGCTCTGCAAAAAATATTCTTCCTTCCTTAGCGATGCAATTGTCCTTATCTTATCTATGGCCTCTGAAGCTACCTATTGTAAAAAAAATCAACTTTTGAATGGTATGAATGAATAAATGAATGAGTGAATGAATAAATTAACGAATGAATGAATAAATGAATGAAAAAATAAATGAATGAATAAATGAACAAATGAATGATGATTCATCAAACGGTTGATTGAATGATTGATGCGAAGGAACATAGAATCAAACGAATGAAATGATTGACAGCCAACGAACCCGGCCACTAGCTTCCGTTCTGGCATGACTTTTTTTCTCATAGGTGGTGTTCATGTAGCCCTGTATGATCCCGGCCGTGATCGTAAGGGGCATAAGGGGTAGGACAGCAAGCCCCAACTGCGGCGATGAGATTAGGGCAACGAGAACGCTGCATATGACACTTGAGACTGCAGCCGCAAGGTATAAAATCGTGTTACCTGTAGCCTGTGTTTGTGTGTGTGTATATGTATGTTTGTGTGCGTGTGTGTGTGCGTGTGTTTGCGTGTGTGTTTGTGTGTGTGCGTGTGTGTGTGTGTGTGTGCGCGTGTAATTTTTCACCATTTTTATTCTAGTGGCTTCGTCAGCAAGCCGACTGGTTAGAGATCCAACTTGGTTGGTCGTTTGGTCGAACCAAGCAAGCTCCTAGGAATTTATTTTTAATTAATATTAACTTTTTTCGTCATCATCATCGTCATCATCACGATCGTCCTCATCATCAGCATCATCATCAGCATCATCATCGTCGTCGTCATCATCACCAACGTCATCACCATCATGGTAACCTGATGCAACATGGCTCTGTAAGCTTTACCCCTTACAATCAATGTTAACGATTCGCCAAAGTATTTCAACATGAATAGCTGGAAGGTAGAAAAGAAAAATAAAAAACAATAAAAACAATAAAAACAATAAGAATAATAATAAAATTATTATTAAATGGCGACATACGGATACGGTGGCGACTGCACAGGCTGCAATGCCGAGGCAGACGATGCCGATCGAGCTGCTCGTAACACCCTTCATGACATCTCCGAGTTGAACTATGACCTTGACGATTAAATTATGCAAAATTTCATTATAATATACATAATATAGTATGTGATGGTAAAAGTAATGGCGTAATGGCTAAGGTCGATTACAATTCAACACGCATTGGTTCACTAGTCTTTTAAGCTTATACTTCGGAGCTTATACTTATAATACTTAACTTATTATTATTAATATTACACTGACCCCAATGACGTAGCTCATCATGAGGGAGTAGATGGGCCAGGTGGTTCCAAGGATGAGCCCCCCAACGACGCCCAGAAACAGCAGGTACCACTGCTGGCCGTTCAGAGAGAAAATATCGCGAAGTGCCCGCGAATGAGTCGGTGAGAGGAGAGTCTCGAGTTTTGATTTGTTGTTCTCTTGCTGTTGTGTCATTGGTTGGTTGATATGGTGATGGTTATTATTAATCATTATTTTGATTATGATTATGCTATTGTAGTTATTACTATTATTATTGTTGTTGTTGTTGTTGTTAATGGTTACTATAACCATGACTGACTTCAGAAGCGTCGTAGAGACTGCTCGCTTCAGTTCCCGTCCTCGATCTTCGCCTATCATCCAGGCCAGGGACTGTTAATTATAACGTTAAGTGACTGCTACGAGTATTTAATTTGTGGTTTTTATGATTAGTTCGTTCGTTAGTTAATTAGTTAATTGATTGGTTAATTAATTGGTTGATTGATTGGTTAATTGATTAATGTAAAAGATGACCCACCGAGCAACGTGTTACCGGCCATCGTGTCTGTCCTCACATCTTCCATCATCTGTCGAATCAAATTTTTATAAAATAATTTCTCGCACCGCCAACACCGCCATCATCGTTCCTCCTTCACGGTTCTGCATTCTCAGACCTGCACCATAGAGAGACAAAAAAAACCCAGCAAACCTGAGTGGACACCAGTTTGTGGTAGAGGCCTTTCCTCGCCAGCAGCTCCTTGTGGCTTCCAAACTCTGAAACCACCCCCCTGTCGACCACAAACAGCACGTCGCATTCCTTAACTGTCGACAACCTGTGGGCTATGATGATCGTCGTTCTACCTTTCGCCGCCTGTTTTGATGGTTTGTGGATGAGAGTTGGTGGTTGGCAGCTGGTGGTTAGTGGTTGAAAGTTGGTGGTTGGCAGCTGGTGGCTGAAAGTTGGTGGTTGACAGGTGGTGGTTGGTGGTTGGCAGATAATTTATTGAAATACTTTTTGGGGAAGATTAATTTATATATTTTATATATACAGCATACGGCGTCATCAAATAATGTAGGGTAGAATAAAAGTGTGTGTATGCCTCTCTATGTCATAGAAATTGGTTTAAATTTAAAATACTTAAAAATAGAACTTCCCCCATGTAACAATCTACGCTCTCTCAAAAGAATTCACCCCTTATTAATATCCCACACACGCCCCCTCCGTAACCTTATCCAGGGCAGCTTGGACGGCAGCTTCACTTTCGTTATCGAGAGCCGAGGTACATTCATCGAGGAGGAGAATTTTTGGCTGGCCTACAAGAGCCCTGGCAAGTGAGATTCTCTGTTTCTCACCTCTGCTCAGCTCCGTGCCTTGCTCGTTTAGTTTCGTGTCGTATTTCTATGGAGAAATAGCAATTGGAGGTTTTAAATTTATAGGCTTGAGGAACTTTAGCGCGTATTCAGATAAGAAAATTTAACAACGATGCTGTTTTCATTAATTTTATTGTATTAATGTTTTAATCTGTACTCTGTCTAAGACGTAGATAGTGTTTTGAAAATTTGTCACATCGTAATATATTGGTTAACAGACTTCGGGTAGGTTCATGATGAAGGAGTGAGCGTCAGCTTCTCTAGCTGCTTTCTCGATCTCTTCAAACGTAGCGTCCGGGTTGCCGAACCTAAATTTGTAAAATACGACGAAAATAAACAAAACATTTTCTCTCTCTAAATTACAATAAATTTCTAAAAATTAAAAATTTAAAAATTACTTCCTGATTCACCTAATGTTTTCCTCAATGGTCGTAGCGAAGAGGACTGGATCTTGCGAAACGACCCCGATCTGCCCTCTGAGCCAGGCTATGTTCAAGGTCCTTACGTCCACTCCGTCCAACTTCACCTAGTTTAAAAGATCATTCAAAATTTATTAATTATTATTAGAGAGATGAGGAAGAAAAAGCAAAAAAGATATACTGACCAGGCCTTCGTCTGGGTCATAAAACCTTTGCAGAAGTTGTATTGTTGTACTCTTGCCGCAACCGCTGGGCCCCACAAGGGCCGCACTTTGACCAGGTTTGATCTGCAAAGTAAGGCCCTTCAAGACCTTATAATATCATAAATTATTTATTTATTTATATCATTTATAATTTACTTAAATTCGTAATTTTCATTTGTCAGAAAAATATATTTGTATTTTACAAACATTAATCTCGTTACGATTTAACAGATCGGTGCACCGATTGCTAAATCATTCAACTGATATTAAATAATCACTCAAGTATTAATCGATCGATAATAATCGGTCGGTTCTTAACACGAATACTTACCGGAACATCTTTCCGGGCCGGATACCTGAAGTGGATGTTTTCAAAGGATACGAGGCCTCGAACGTTCTCCAGCTTCTCACCGCTCTTGTCACTGCTATCTATTTCAGTTTTCTGGGATAATGATGATGATAGTGATGATGGTAATGATTTCAAATAAAACATATGTAAACACAAACAGTGATATAGACGTTTAAAAAAAAGTGGATGGATGAATGGATAGAGATGAATGAATAAACAAACGAACGAATGAATGAATGAATAAAAGAATAAATAAACGAATAAATAAATAAATAAAAGAAATGAATGATTTTCTAACTGCTCGGATGATTTCGTAGATGCCAAACGCGGCACCTTGCGAGTCGAAGACGTATTCAAGCAGAGCAGTGCCAAAACCGAGTGCTCTCAAACCCTGCATCATGCAGCCTAATAACTGGAAGGAGGAATAATTATAATTATTTTTAATAATTAGTAATTAATATAAGGCCAGCAGAACAAATACAATACTGACAACAAACATGAACCCTGGGTTGATATTCCCTTTACTTATCATTGATCCGGTTAGGAAAATAGTAATGCCTGCTATTGTGAAGGTAAGAAACCAGGGAACTCCCTGTCCAAATGATGAAGCTATCGCCGATTTCACACTAATTTTACGCGCTTCTTCTAAAAGCTTTCCATACCTGACAATGTTTGATGTGATTGGAATGAAAAAATTAAAAAAAAAACATGTTTAAAAAACTACGAATAAACTTTGAATAAACTCAACAAAAACCAACCAGCGAATCAGCTAGCCAGACAAAGAACCATCTAACTATCCAACCAACAAACCAACCAACCAATCAACCAACCGACCGACCGACCAGTCAACCAACGAGCCAACGAACCTGGCACATTCTTTATCCTGTCCAGCGAATGCAGTGACCACCCTGATGTTCATCAGAGCTTCCTCTGCCACTCCCCCTGCTTTAGCGTATGCATTCATCTCACGTTCCGCGTATATCTTCATCAGCTGGTTTTCAATTGAAGCATTTTAACTAATTACGGCATGCAGTTACAATGAAATAATAACGAATCAACAACCAGTAAATATAGCGTAGCATTTGTTTTTACAACTCTTTCAAGTGTTTCTCGAGTGTATTACCAACAGCACACACATGTACCGTAAATCAAGACCTCCAACAACATTACGTCTGATAGATAATCGAGAATCACTTCGCATTTGAAATCAGTCGCTGCAACGCCGGTGTCAGACACCTTAATCGTTACACCACGCCACACAACAAAACCTACCCTGGTGGTAACGGCACTGACGACAGCAGCCACAGGCAGCAGCACGCACATGAACAGCGTCAACTTCCACTCGTTGATTAGGCAGATTACTAATCCGGCGATAAATGCAGAGAACCAGGAGAGCATCATACTTACTTTATTCCCGATACCGATCTCATATTTCGTCACATCCCTGTTTTTGGGGGTTGAAACAAACTACAGTGAAATTGTGTCAATAATTATTAACACTGTCAATATTATTATTATTATTATTTAAATAAAATAATAAAAAAAAATATTATTAAATAATAAAAAAACAAAAACAAACTGCGTCAGCCTAGTGTTAAGTTCTCCGCCTAGATGCACATCAAAGTAGCCGATGTTCTGTCTTTGAAAAAATTATTTAAAAAAATTGTGTGCATGTATGTGTGTGTGTGCGTGTATGTATGTGTGTGGTGTGTGTTTGTGTGTGTGCGTGTGTGTGTGTAACCTCAAAATATTTTCAAAGGCCAGGAGACGAACTCTTCTGGTGAGACGATCGGCGACGATTGTGAAGAGGAAGACGTGGAGGTAGTAGTTGACGATGATGACGACCGCCACAATTGAGATTCCTATTGAGACCCTCACAGCTGAATCGCTGACCTTCTTTCTACATTCCTCGAGTGTAATGTTTTTGGTTACGTTGTTGTTGTTGTTGTTGTTGTTGTCTTGGTTGAATTTGTTGAAAAATTGGTGGTGTTGGTGGCGGTGATGCTCGAGGACGTACGGCCACCGAGTTAGTTCGGATAGGAAATCGTAGACTAAGCTGCTCGTGTTGGCCTCACTTCCTCCGCTGTCCGTCTGGTTTTCTACTATTTTTTTACATCTTCTGAATAAGTGAGTGAATGAATGAATGAATGAATGAATGAATGAATGAATGAATGAATGAATGAATGAATGAATGAATGAATGAATGAATGAATGAATGAATGAATAAATGAATATGTGAATGAATGGATGAATGAATGCAAAATATTAATTGTTTATACCCAAAGTTTTTACACGCCCATACTTTAAATGTATGTTAACAAACACTCGAGATTTCTTTAAAAATAATTTATGACAAGCGTTTCAACATTCCCACCGCCATCAACTCATTAATTAATTAATTCATTAATTAATTCATTCATTCATTCATTCATTCATCCTGATTCGACTTACAGATACTCGGCGTAAGAATCTATAGTATCAGACATGATGACGTAAGGCCCCTGGAGAGCTGAGCCCTGAATCACAGCGCAGAGAATACCGATAAGTAGAAGGATGATTTCGAAACAACTGGCGTATTTGTACTGCGTGTGCGTGTGTGTGTGTGCGTGTGTGTGTGTGTGTATGTAAGTGTGTGTGTTGGAATGGAAATAGGTTAACTTTGTCGAACACTCTTGGTTTAGTCGGTAATGTAGACGAAGTTTAATATACGGATAAATATTTTTAAATAAATTTGTTTCCGATAGATTTTACATTATAGTTTTGTTAGGAATTTCTCCATTTCATTCATTCTGTTTACGCACTCCTTTTCAATCAATCGTTCAATTATGCACTTTTTTATTTACTCATTATTTCATTCAATTCATCAATTAATTCACACACGCACACACACATACAAATTTCCGTAACTCACCAACTGGAATATATTAACTTTTTTATTTTTTTTCTTCTTCTCTTCACCCTCCAACCCCTTACCACCACCACCACCACCACCATCATCATCATTACTACCTTCACCACCACCATTATCATCACCAGCACCGACGTAATCGTCAACATTCTGGATGATGACGTCATCAGAATCGGATACCGACTCTTTACCGATTTCGAAGGCCTTGTTTCGGTAGCCTTCGTTCGACGATAATACGATATTTTTGCTATAATTACTATCGACTTTATTATTATTATTATTGTTATTATTATTATTAACTATATCATCATCATTTATATTATTATTGTTGTTGTTGGTGGTGTTATTGGTGGTTATGACTACAGCATTCTCAATGTTAATAGTAATAGAAGGAATGGTCAATGTATTCTTATTCATATTACTATTAATATTGCTGCTGTTGTTGCTGATGTTGTTGCTGTTGTTGTTGCTGCTGCTGTTGTTGCTGTTGTTGTTGCTGCTGCTGTTTTTGCTGTTGTTGTTGTAATCCAAAATAGCGATGAGTTCTATGCCGTCCATGGTGTGGAGTTTAGAAGTTTTTGAAAGAAAAAAAAAGTTTCGAGAGAAAATCCCTTTTTTGTCAAAAAAAATTTTTTTTTAAACGAACGGAGATTATTATTTTATTATTATTTTATTATTATTATTATTATTATTATTATTATTATTATTGTATAGCCAATGTAGAATCGATAGATTGAACACACACACGCACACACACGCACACAGAGTCGGTAGGGAATAAACTTTGAAATAAAAAAATAATTTATTTAATTGATTAAGTTATTTATAACTAATTGAGTCAACATCGACTGGATGAAACCATTTCTAATGTAAATGAGATCTTAAAACGTAATGTCATTACTATTTATATATTTATACACACAGACATACATACATACATACACACACACATACACACATACATACACATACATAATACATACACACACACATACACACATACATACACATACATAAATACATACATACACATACATAAATACATACATACACATACATAAATACATACATACACATACATAAATACATACATACACATACATAAATACATACATACACATACACCGTCGTTATCGTCTCTTCACCTTGTTACTAATAAAATTATGATAAGACAATAATTGACAGATTAGTAAAATATTTTCAGTTATATAATATAAACACGCGAAGACATATTAAATTATACATGCAAACATTTATTTAAATATATATATATATATAGAGACATATATTGACATATATATTGGTATAAACTTATATTTTCATGATAAGGTTATCAAAAAGACAGATGTTGATGGGTTGTTTGGATCGACTGAAGGAATAAATGAAAAAATGAATGAATGAATGAACGAACGAACGAACGAATGAATGACTAAAAGAATAGTCTAAAAACTGTATCAAAATCGAATGAATGTAATCAATATTAGACTGATCTTAATACAATCAAAAGAAACACCGAAAATTGGAGAAAAAATTAAACATCATCATCATCGTCGTCGTCATCATCATCATCGTCGTCGTAATCATCACTATCATAACTACTACAATCACAATCAGCATCGCTATTGCTATAAATAAAACCAATACTTTCATCATAATCATCATCTCCATCATCATTATCATCATGATCAAGTTTGCTTCTAATTGGTTCCTCGCTTTTAAAAACATCGTCCGTTTTATTTATTTCGTTATTATTGCTATTATTATTATTATTATTATTATTATTATTATTATTATTATTATTATTATTATTATTATTACATTTCTTCTTCCTCTTCTTCTTCTTCTTCTTCTTCTTCTTCTTTTCATCGTCGTCTTCATCCTTCTCGCTCAAATCGTCGTATTCGTCCCCCTCTATATCATCACCGGCGACATCATTATCATCATCGCCATCATCATTGTCATCATTTTTATTATTGTTGTTGTTGTTACTATATTCATCATCATCATCATCATCATCATCATCATCATCATCATCATCATCGTCCTCTTCGTCATAAATTCCATCTTTTCGCTTTTGTCTGTTTGCACTGCCATCATCATCAGCACCTTTATTGTTATTATTGTTATTGTTATTATTATTATTGTTATTATTATTATTGTTATTATTATTATTATCATCTTCGTCGTCGTCTCTACCAATGTTATCATTGTTCTTATATCGGTCGCTGTATTTTCTATGCTTGTTTCTATGATGATGATGATGATGACGATGATGATGATGTTTACGACGACGATGATGATGATGATGATGACGATGTTTATAAGCATCATCATCACTACCATCACCATCATCATCATCATCGTCATCATCATCATTATGTTTATGACGGCTTTGATAGTGGAGACGTTGATTACGATACGAGGAACGATCACCATCATCATCATCATCATCGTGGTGGTCATCATTATCATCATCACCATCTCGAACATCATCATCATCATCATCACCATCGTCATCATCATCATCATCATTATCAAAGTTTTTATTCTGTTCTCGATAATCAAAGTGCTTATCATCTGATAGGAGGATAGCTTTCTCAGATTTCATTCCTTCGTTCCAATTGTTCTTTCTATCTTTTTTATTATTATTGTTGTTGTTATTGTTGTTATTTTTATTATTGTTATTATTGTTGTTGTTATTGTTATTCATTTTATTATTTTTAGGAGAATCAGAACCTCCATTCCATTTTAACTTTTTACATTTGTCGCTTTTGAAATTCCCAAACTGACAATTATTATTATTATAATTATTGTTATTATTATTATTGTTATTGTTGTTGATGTCGTTGTTAATCATGTTATCTTTACGTGTTTGAAGTGTGTTTTGATAAGGTCTTTCGACGGATGACTGTCTGTCCCTCATTCTCTTGAGTGCATTGTTTTTGTCATATTTAGGTTTACCATTTTTAAATTTATTATTATTGTTATTATTATTATATTTATTATTGTATTTATTGTTATATTTATTATTAATTTTATTAATGTTGTTGTTGTCGTTGTTGTTGTTGTTGCATAATTTGTTTCGACGACTGCATCCCAGGTTGTTTTTAACGTTGTAAAAATTACTTTTATCGTCATCGTCGTCGTCATCATCGTCACCGTTGTTTTTGTTAGTGATTATGACGTCACCATCGCCGCCGTCATCATCATCATCAGCACCATTCTTGTCGTCGTTCTCGAAAATGTGGCCGTTAGCGGTCATGACGTCATGGCGACCGTTGTTGTTGCGGCTGTCAGTGGTTGTGACGCCATCGTCGTTATGGTAGTAGAAGCCGTCATTTTTTAGTGTTTGACTAGGAAAGAAAAGGAGAATTTGCATGCAGTCAACAAGATTTTCATAAAAGTCTGCCAAAAAAATCTTTGAACCATTTGAATCTTCCTCCTTTGAATTTTCAGCAAACTCATCTTGGTAATGATTAAGATCGTCATGGTGATGATCTGAGCTAATTTTATTGAAAATTATTGATGGATTTACGTCACCATCATCGTTGAAATCGTCAATGACGTCATCAAGATTAGTTTTCGCTTTTAAGAATCTATTTCCCATCTCTAGATTTAACAAGGGATCCATGTTATGAACAAAGTCTGCACTATTTTTGGGCCTGTCCTGTTCAACTGTTGCTGAGTTTGATTGGGGGTAGTTTTGGGTAGTTTCATGAGTTTCTTCGTTAGGAAATTCGTTGCCATCATCATCTTCGTCATCAAAATAGTAAGTTTGATTGAGTTTTAGTTTCGGTGGCTCGAAAACTTTCAATGAAAAATGACACAAATGTACGAAAAAGAGATAGAGGACAAATGAAATGAAGTGGAAGGCTAAGGAAGAATAAAAAAAAATTTTAAACAAAAAATTTTAAAAATATTTTAAAAAATAGAATAAATATGATAAATAAACAATAAAAATTGATATTTTGAAGAAATTAGTTAAACAGTTTAAGCAACGTTATTTCATCTCCAATTTTAACTTTTTAAGAAATGATTTTATTTGCTCACCATACATGCATTCGTTCTAAGTCAAAAATCTTAATAATATAAAGACAAATTAGAGATTTTTTTTGCTCGATTAATGGGATCTTTGACTAATTCAACTTTTTCTTCAATAAAGTAAAATTTAGTTCGGGAATTAATTTTTAAAACGATCTTGAACTTGAGATTTCGAAATTTTTTTTATAAAAACCACGGTATGTTTTTATTTGAAATGTGAATGTAAGTTCTGACCATAAAAAGCTAAGTGAAAGTAAAATGCTTCAAATTTTTGAATATGTAATTTCAGTGCTTTTCATAACGTTTAATATAATTATTATATTGTAAATTAAATGTTTATTAAAAATTATTTAACAATTAAACACAAAATTTAGTATTTCGTTAATAAATGAGCACTTTTAATAAATTTACCAGCTAAAATCTTTTCTATGTTTAAATACCTTCAGTCCCTTTAAATGTAACTAAATTTTAACTTCGACCTAAAATCTTTCAAAGTAAAACATCCTAAAATGAGCTTATTTCGCGAATATTTAACAAAAATCTAATAAACTGCTTTTACTAAAATAAAATATAAATTTAATTTCTAAAAATGTCTACTGACAGCCTTAATAACAGCAACGAAGTCGTCGCGACGGATGATGATGCGTCGGACCTTGATGATTTGGAGTCCAGTGTAGACGAACGTACGTTAGTCGTCCTGCAGTTTTTAGCGAATTTTCCAGCAGAAACGATCGCTTGGTTTGTTGAAAAGTTGACGGACCCCATTGCGAAAGGTGGAGCCGAGTTGGATGTCAGATTCATCAAGGATAACAAGAAACAGGTTCTGTAAATTTTTTTACTACAAAATAAAATTTTAAACTGACTGAATGGTTTAAATTAGTGAATTATTTCTGTTATCACTCATATTATTTAATATTTATGGTAAGAAAAATTGAATATGACCAAATGCATATTCTAAAACTTAATTAAACTATGTGTTTGTAGGTAGAGTGTAGGTAGGTAGACTTAAAAATCCCTAATTACAATAATTAGGCATTAAATTTTCTAATATCTTACATACACAGCGTCAAATTTATGCAGTGGGGGCCAGTGTTAAACGTCTGCTAGAAGGTGCAGAAAGGATGGGCTTGAAGAAACGTTTTCAGGATGATACAATGAGAGATTTTATATTGTGCAACATTCACTTGTACCAAGGATCCAGTAAGTATGAGTATAACAATAACTATTATTTATAACTATTATAAATTATGATCAGTTTTTTTAAATAAGTTGTGTTAATTATGTCTGATTGTGATAAGGGTTTTGCTGTTATTTGAGAAAAATGATAATATCTGCACTGTCTTGTTATACATTTATAGATGATTTGGACAAGTTTTTATCCACAAGAGAAAAACAGCAAATAATAATGCATGAAATTGAGTCAGTCAGGTTCAAAATGCCGGAGGGGTCCAGTGAAATTAGTGTAAAAGGTTTTCTGCCTGGTTTGCCCAAACTTTTTAAAGATCAAGTTATATGTTAGTGGTGATGGTTGCACGGATGATGTAGATGATATTAATGAAAATATATACCATTTTAATGGTAGTATATCTTATAATTGTCATCATCGTCACCAACATCATCGTCATCATCACCAACAACAACGTCGTCATCATCTTTCAAGTTTCAGCATGCAGGGCCAAAAATCTCTTGACCTACTTCCCATTGCACGACAAGAGGGATTTAAGGAAACTAATAAGAAATTGGGTCAGGTCATTTTGGAGTTTTCAACCTTTAGGTAAATAATAATGAAATGAAATAATAACAACGATATTAATAATTATTTCTATCATCATTCTCACCGTCACCATCAGATGACATCCACGATTACTTCGGTGACAGCATCACCATTTATTTCGCCTTCCTTGGTTTCTACACTACTTTCCTCCTTCCCCCAGCTATACTCGGAGTCTTCTTCTATTTACTATCTTTTTTCATTTCGTACAATATTATTGGATTTTTCTGCATCTTCAACATCATTTGGTCTTCCATATTTTTAGTCCTTTGGAAAAGAGAGAGTTCTAAACTGGCTTATAAGTTAGTTAGTTAAAAATTGTGTGTGTGTGTGTTTGCTATAATAACTACAATATTGATTATGATAATAGTTATTAAAAGGTTATAAATAATTAATTTGTTATTTATTGTCTTTTGTTAGGTGGGGCTCGATAAATCACTCGAGGTTCGATGAGCCACGGCCTGAGCTATGGAGCGAAGAAATTTGCACCAATCCCGTCACTGGAAAGTTCGAACCTTTTTGCGATTACAAGTCCAAATACGTCAAGTTAGTGCTGCTATTTCGGGTTTTTGGATGAACGAATGAATGAATGAATGAACGAACGAATAAATGAATGAATAAATGAACGAACGAACGAACGAACGAATGAATGAATGAAATAATAATGAAATGAACAAATAGTTTTACAGCTGAATTGTTGAGTTAAAGAGAATATGTAAACTTATTAGTAACCAGGTGTTATTTTCAATCAATTTTTAAATTTTAGTTTCTCTTTATCTCTCTTTCTCTTTTTTTCTCTCTCTCTCTCTCTCTCTCTTTCTCTCCTCTATTTCAAATTTCTTTTTCAAATTTCATAAAAGGTTCTACACAATCTCCCTGCCGATCATTATCGTCTGCCTAATCGTCTCCCTTTTTGTCGGAATCACCTACTTCTGGGTAGAAGACTCCATTCGAAATTGGGCATTCAGTGACCTAAATAAAGTTGACCTACATTCAGGGGATTACCAATCTATGACCTTGCCGTGGGACGCGTATGTAATCTCGGTTATGGTCACCATCGTTTACGGCATGGCTATATACGGTCTCGATATAGGCTATAGGTACCTGGCTGTCAGGCTTAATAATTATGGTTAGTAGAGGGGTGGTGTGGTTTTGATGATAGTGAAATGATGATGATGATGACGATAATGGTGATGACGATGATGGTGATGATGACGATGATGAAGAGAAGTATAATGGGGTTATTGACGATGGGGATTGAAAGTGTGAAGACGATTTTTTCATTCATTTCATCATTAATCGATTCTTTCATTCATTTATTTGTTCATTCATTTATTCATTCGTTCTTTCATTCGGTCGTTTATTCATCCGTTCATTCATTCATTCATTCATTCGTTCATTCAAGAAAATCACAGACTTCAAAGTTCTTATGAAAATTTTCTCATTGCTAAACTTGTCGTCGTGAGTTCTATTATTAATTATCATTATTATAATTATAATTATTATTATTATTGTTATTATTAATTATTTGTTTACTTATTTCAGTTTAATTTCGTCAACTACTTCTGCAACCTCTTCTACATTGCTTTCGTCCTGAGAGATTACAACCTTCTCCAAAAGGTTCATTCATGTTCATGCTTACACGCACACACACACACGCATACACACACAAACATGCATACACACGCACACACACAAATGTTCACATGCATACATATACGCACGTGCCTACAGAATTTGGCTACACTCCTCATAACATGGCAAATCATACAGCAAGCTCAAGAGACCGTCGTACCGTATTTCACCTACAAGTACAAGAAGTACAGGGTGCTGGGTAAGTTCTCCAGTGGCAGTCATATTAATCTGTGTAAGAAGGACAATGATGAAACAATTAACAAGAGCGGTGGGGCCGCAAATGATGATGATGATGACCTGAAAATTGCTGAGAATAAATATCAGATTGAAAAGGATGCCACAAAAATTGATTATCCGGTT
>NW_008704349.1:460083-481001 GCF_000326865.2 Helobdella robusta | reverse complement strand
TGTTCCTTCAGTTCGGCTACGTCTTCTTGTTCAGCGCCTGCTACCCGACGTCTGCACTCTGGGCCTTCCTCAACAACCTCACCGAGATTAGAACTGACGCTTTCAAGCTGGTCCTCATCCACAAGAGGCCCTTCTCCAGACAGGCTGATGGAATAGGATCGTGGCTGGTCGGTTCTGATTGCCTGTGGTATATGCACTCACACACACACACACACACACACACACACACACACACACACACACACACACACACATATATATATATATATATATATATATATATATATATATATATATATATACACACACATACATACACACACACTCACATCCAGTTAGCTTTTGAGCTGATGGGTATAGTGGCTGTGATAACGAACTGCACGCTGGTAGCCATAAACGATGATGTTCTGCATTATTTCTACTCGGTCGGTTATTCGGATGTCGGTATATTCGTCTTATTCGTCATGATTGAGGTTGGTTCAGTTGTACGGTTGGTCATATGATCATGTTTGGTTGATTGGTTGGTTGGTTTGGCTGGTTGATAGGTTGGCATTTGAATGATTTTTGTTATTGAAATGAAAGAATTTAAATCATTTATCTTAATAAATCTATCGTACAACCGAATAACCAATAAAACAATACACTAATTAACCAATCACTCTCTTAACCAACCAACCAATCAAATAACCGATCAACCGACCAATCAAATAACCGACCAATCAGCATCTCCTACTTTTCGTCAAAGCGACAATCAGTCTCTTGGTGCCAGCCCTTCCAGAAGATATTAAGACCAACCTCGCTAGGATCGATTACGAAGCCCAACTAGCATGGACAGATAAGGTGAATGAACGAATGAATGAATGAACAAATGAAGTAATCAAAATATCTTTAATACATTTTTGTAGACAAAGAAACTTCTCGGCGATCTCGACCCAACTATGAAAAAGAATCAGTGATCATCCGTACGATGGTGACGACGACGACGAAGATGATAATACAATTGTGATGATGTTGATAATGATCAACGATTAATTATGGTGTTTTTACAGTTGTTTTCTGTATTTATTTTCTCAATTCACTTTTTCATTCATTCATTCATCTATCCATCAATTCATCCATTCATTCATCTATCTATCCATTCATTTAATAAACTATTTTTTCACATATATTTGACTTATTCGTTATCGGTGTAATATATTATGTACTTCTTCAACTGAGTGTATATATATATATATATATATATATATATATGATATAAGAATGATATATAAATATTTATATATATATATAGTTTGCCAAATTTTGCTTCTTTTAAATTTGATTAGTTGAGTGTCTTTCGCTTTCGTGTGATAGATAGATAGATAAATAAATAGATAGATAGATAGATAGATAGATAGATAGATAGATAGATAGATAGATAGATAGATAGATAGATAGATAGATAGATAGATAGATAGGTAGGTAGGTAGGTAGGTAGGTAGATAGATAGATAGATAGATACATACATACATACATACATACATACATACATACATAGACATATAAGCGCTTCGTTTGGCATTTTGTTAAATTAAATTTTATTATATATATTAAATATATTATAATATATATATATACATATATATATAAATTAAATATGTTATATATTGGTGTAATTTTTTTCGAAAAAGTTTAACATAAATATCTTTTTCATTGTTTGTTTTTTTTCAGATTTTTCAATACAACCTGCAAAAACTCAAACCCGTCACTGCTATTATCTATTGTTATTATTATTATTATTATTTATGTTATTATTATTAATGTTATTTTTATTATTATTGTTGTTGTTGTTGTGACGTGCCTTTAGTAGATTTGTCGTACTTGAAAACTCGCCAAATGAGATTCGTGACATTTGATTCAGGTTTTTTATTATTATTATTATTGGTAGTAGTAGTAGTAGTAGTAGTAGAAGTTGTTGCAGCTGTAGTAGTAGTAGTAGTATTAGTATTAGTAGTAGAAGTTGTTGCAGCTGTAGTAGTGGTAGTAGTAGAAGTTGTTGTAGCTGTAGTGGTTGTAATAATAGTAGAAGTTGTTGTAGCTATAGTAGTAGTAGTAGTAGAAGTTGTTGTAGCTGTAGTGGTAGTAGTAGCAGTTGAAGTTGTTGTAGCTGTAGCTGTAGTAGTAGTTGTAGTAGTAGTAGAAGTTGTTGTAGCTGTAGTGGTAGTAATAGTAGTAGAAGTTGTTGTAGCTATAGTAGTAGAAAAAGAAAAAATTGTTGTGGCTGTAGTAGTAGCAGTAGAAGTTGTTGTAGCTGTAGTAGAAGTTGTTGTAGCTGTAGTAGTAGTAATAGTAGTAGAAAAAGAAGGAATTGCTGTGGCTGTAGTAGTAGCAGTAGAAGTTGTTGTAACTGTAGTAGTAGTAGTAGTTGTTGTTGTTGTTGTTGTAGTAGCCGTAGTAGTAACTGTTATAGACGACACAGTGGAATTTGTATTAGATGAAGTAGTAGTAGTAGTGGTGGTGGTGGTAGTAGTGGTAGTGGTAGTAAGAGTAGAAATAAAAGACAAAGAAGAAGATACAGAGGTAGTAGAATTCGTAGTAGTTGGAGTATTAGTAGTAAGAGTAGAAATAAAATTAGCAAGTCTGGTAGAGTTACTACTGCTTTTTAGAACGGTAACCTCTGTATTGCTAGGAACATCACTGATGATACTAAAATTAAGTAAATTGGTATTCTCTGCAATGTGAGGTGGGGTCACAAAATGTATGTCCCCGGATACCGTTGATTTGAAATCTCTGTGGATCATATGAGGAACCTGTTTAATTGGTTGGTTGGTTGATTGATTGGTTGATGGTGAATGATTTTATTAAGCAAGCTCTTATTCCATGAGTTATACACCATTAACCAGCCAATTAACCTGCCGGCCAACTAACCAACCGACCAATCAGCAAACGAACCTGATAAAATCTCTCGTCGAATCTCCGGCCAAGCATAATCTTGTGCCCGTTGCAGAGGTCGAAGTCGCACCTGCAGGTGAACGTCTTCATCCCATCCTCCAACATCTCATCGCAGTGGTTCAAAAACGTCTCCGACACACATCCTCTCCTCACTGTCTCTCTCCCTGATTTGTTGAAAGGGGAGAGAGTGATGTATAGGGAGAAAGAGAGAGAGAAGACGAGAAAGAGGAGGACACACACAAAAAAGAAAATTAAGAAAAATAAGTTAAACACACCCAGCTCCTTTTCTTATCTCTTTTGCATTATTTTGAAGCGGGAGAAATGTGCGTAGAAAATGAGAGATAACACACCACACTCACATACACACATACACACTTACTGTTATCTTCATAGACCGTGTGTTCAAACAGACATTTTCCTTTGCCGACAGGGCAGACATCATAATTAGTTGGGATGAAACAACTTTCGCATTGGTAGCACAGTATCAATGATTCGCCCCCACTGATATTATTATGTATCGAGGTCACACTAACCCAGATAAAAATTAATGTAACTTTTGATGAGTGGGCGGGTCTTGTTGATGTGATGATTGACATTTTGATGGGTGATAAACACTCCGGTCGATCGATTATTTAGATTCCCGGTCGTAAATCTAAACTTTTGTCGAAAAAAGTTAAAGGGACGATAATGAAACTGTATTGACACTATAATTATTTGTTTATATGTTTGTTTGTTTATACATCAACGTCAAACAAAAGAATAATAATGATAATGATGAAGTTTCCAGCATCAACCTTCAAACATTTCGAGCCACTCCGATCATTCCTTTAGGTGAAACATCACATTTGAAACATCTTAGAAGCGAAAGAAAGGACTTTAATCGAATTACGTAAAAATGAAGAAAAACATGAAGAATTGGTGAAAACACGGATGGATGATGTTGGAAATTGTGGGAGTTCATATCTCGAAAAGTATTGTGTTGCAAAGATTTACTCACCCAATGCTGCAGTGCCTAATAAAATTATTGCTCTCTACGTACGTTGATAATTTTTCAATACAAATTTTCCCCTATTTAAAACAACTTTTCTATTAATTACTAATATAAAAATTATATTTACAAATTAATACCTTGGTTCCACACAATATTTATACATACATAAACATATATTTTTGAAAAATTAATGTCAAATAACACCACAAATCAAAGACCATATTAGTAGATAAAAAACTGAAAATGATAGAAAGAATGGCAAAACTATAATGAAGAAATATGAAATAGTCTATTTTTCATAATAAGCCATAAATTTTATAAGTTCATCTTCTGCATTTTCAAGTTCCCACTGATGATCGCATATTTCGAGAGCTTCCCATTCAGCCTGGGAATGTAAAAAAATTATTAGAAACATAATTTTTTTTAAATTATCAACCAACCAGCCAGCCAATCAATCAATCAGATAAAACCTTAAAAGCCTTAGATGGGTCTGGTGGCATACCGATAGCAGGTCCAGAGACTTGATCCTGCATCAAACGAGTCTGATCAGCAGCTGTTTAGTTCATATGTTGGGAAATTAGGTGTGTATATTATGAAATGAGATTATAAATGAGAATCATTAATTTATATATGGGAATTATCAATTTATGAATGAAAACTATGAATGGAAATTATGAACTATTAAAATAATTAAACGAAATGAACCCCAACCCTAACCATTGTCTTGTCCTAATATGAGGCTGTACATGCTTCTCAGACCGAAAACATTGAGGAAATACCAAGAGGCCGAGCTGACCCTTTAGTGAGTGAAAGAAAGAATAAAAAAAGAATGAATGGATGAATGAATATATTAAAGTTCTGGCAAACTTGGAAGGAAATTGCACTTCAATTTCAAAAACATGGACATAAAAATGAATGAATAAACATAACGCAATAATGCACGGATTAGAATTCATTACGAAAAAAATTTGAAAAGCTAAATATTAAGTGAATTGCAAGTGAATATCACGCAAGAAATGAAGTGATTTAACTAGATGAAACATATTTTTAGTTAACCAACCAGGATGCATCTAATGAGCTTAACTCCACCCCTCTCTGAAGCATAGATTTGAACCTCAATGTAAGTGGAAAAGGGACTTTGGCTAAGAAATTTTCAAAAATTAAAAATTTGAAAAAAAAGAAATAATGTTAAAAGATTACAATCAATATTTCTGTTCAGAAGTATAAAAAACAATCCCTAAATACTTGTCAGAAATCCAGAAAAAGCCCAGTTGATCCATCCGCCGATGATGATCATCGGCAAAACATTTGTAAAGTTACCTTTCATCATGTCAGCCATCATACTTGGATCTGATTTATTAACAATATTCAATATTTCAAATATTTTTATTGTGAAAATTCAATAATGATGGGATATAATATTAGTTTAAATTAAACTGAAAAATTGAAAATTATGGGATAAAAATAAAATAAATTTGAAAGAAGCCTGTGATGGGGTTCTTCATGACAGCTTCTCTTGTCTGTGTTTTGAAAAATCCTGTGGTCTCGTTGTTAAAGAAATGTTTCCTCATTTGGAATGACTGCAATTGGATAAATAATTTAAATTCAAAGTTTAAACAAAATTAATTACCCAATTCTTATCTATGTTCGTATTTTTAACTAAAATATTCTCAACTGATAATCTTTTGGCAACATAATTTTTATATAAAGATTAAAATTTTACCTGCTTTGGTAAAATTCTTCCATTTTCTCTCAGCATCCTACTTCTTATCATAACTTGACTGGAAAAATAATTAAATAAAATCACCAAACCCAACAAAATAAAAATAACGCAACACAACATGTAGTCACATAAATTAAATAGTTCATATAAAAATAAATTAAAATTAGTTGTTATTTTAATTTAAAATAATTTAATTATGTAATTAGAAAAACAAAAACTTGGTGAACTAACTAACCTATCTGAAATTTGTTGCATTTCAGCTTTTTTTTCAGTAGACAAAAGAATCGTGACATAATGTCTAATTATCCCCACTAAAAAGGTGATGACCACGATCGGCAGAAATACCCAAACACGAATCGAAGAATCCAGCAAGAGCTCCGCCATTTTTGAACCTAATTCGCCAAATCCATTCTTACTCAAAAACTATAATTAACGAAAGATAAAAAAAATTCTAAACTTGCATGTATCGAGACCAAGCGGCTGGTCTCAATGGAATCTATACTTAATGAAATATGATATATATATATATATATATGACTCAACAAGTAAGCTGTTTTACGTTCATAAACATTAAAAATACTTTTATAAACTCAAAATTTGGTATACGACATAAAGAGAACTTTATATATATATGTATATATATATATATTATGTTGTACTTATTATATATATAATGTTGTACTTAATCATCATAATTACAAATTTTATAATTAAAATGTCTCCAACAGTGCTAAATAATAAGACAATTATCTTCGTGCAAATAAGTTGAATGAATGAATGAATGAATGAATGAATGAATGAATGAATGAATGAATGAATGTTCGGAATTCGTAATATTTGCAGGATAACTATCAAAATACATTGTATTTGTGTGCCTGAGTGCGTATATGGATATATATATATATATATATATACATATACATTATATATATATATATACATATATATATTATGAAGTATTTTCTTGGTGACAGCAATAGCAAGCTTCGCAAATATGAAATATGGCAAAAGGTTATTTACTTAAAGACAGCAATATAAATAATAATAGATAATAATAATAATAATAATAATTAATAATAATAACCAAAAATAATTTTAATGCAATATTTGATATATATATACATGTATACATATATGTGTTGTATATACATATATACGTGTCGTGACTAATAAAAAAGTATTAATATTATTCATGCGAAGTTTAATCAGGATATATATATATATATATATAAAGAGAGAGAGAGAGAGAGAGAGAGAGAGAGAGAGAGAGAGATACATATGTGTATTTTATAATCCCACACCATTGATTTTATAACATATCGTCATTGTGGTACTTAAGCATTATTTTACAAATTTGTGTTATTCAGATTATCGAGTATTATAGAAAAATTTTTTTAAAACTATAATAAGTGTATGTATATATATATATATATGTATATATTTATATATATATATAATTATTCTATTTATATATATTTGTAATGTAACTGATTCATTATTGATTGAAGGAACTCACCGCTCTGTATTTTGTCATGTAACTCCGTTGGCGAATGTGAAAGATTACATTGATATTTTGAAGACTGCAAAACATATATGATATACATCAACAGTATCATTACTAATTGATTTGTTGATTGCTTTACATGAATGAGGCTGAATAAACATATGCACGTGAGAATTGATGTTACGATGACTGCTAAAAGAATTATCTTTGCCCTCTTTGTCACCTTTGTTCGAGTTTCTCGAAGTTAGTTTTATTTCAATTAACTATTCAATTTATCAATTAACTAGCTAATTATTAAAAAAAAATTAAATTTTCAATGAATGTATGCTACATTGAAACAGCAAACATTGTGAAACTTGGTCCCACAATATCCGGTTCGAACAGTCCGTACGATGTGACTTCGGCCAGAAAAGTCTTCTTACTCCCTGATTACGTTCCGTATAACGGGGCGGAGTTGTTTGCATTTTCCGTTCTGCTATCATCTCTAGATGCCTTCTCGTTGTTAGTTCTCAGGCCCCAATCTCTGTCAGTTAGTGAAGTTGGCAGTCCTGCGGCTATATGCAGTAAGGAAGTTTATGACCAGGTCGGTCAGTATCAATTCTTTCCTATGTCTTCTGCTGGAAATCTCGAAAATGTTCGTACGTGTGCGTGTGTATTGTTTGTTTGCTTGTTTGTTTGCTTGTTTGTTTGTTTCCTTGTTTGCGGTGATAACGATGATGATGAAAAAAATAATAATGATGGAGATGATGAGGCCTATGATGAATGATAACGATTCTCGACCAAACAGGTCTACTTAGAAAGTTTCCAACTAAATCAGGGATGTACGAAACTAAACAAAGGAGATAGATTCGGCTTATTCTTCAGTAACGATCGCACGTCCATCGCCACCTATTTAACGCCGTCCTCGTCAAACTTGACCAACAGCTGGTGCGGTAGCTTCATCGATCTATCGAAGGATAGTTACGATTTTTCCGGTCGGATTAGTTCGACGATTGCTTTCGACAAACTGCCAATACCTTACACTTTACAAATAAACTTGTATCTGAATTATGCTGACGACAGCAGCGCTGGAGCTGGTAGTAGTAGTCCGGGTTCGGTCGGTAAATGCACTAACGGTCTACTAATTCCACGCTCCCTGGCGAGTAACGTTACTGCAAAACCGACGGTTCCGCCATTCTACAAAGGGGTTCAAGGGTCGAAAGGTCAGGCGGGGGTCAAGGTGAGTAGTGGAAATTATTTTAATTTCAAAATTGTGATGATTATCATTATCATCTTGCTTCTCATCATCAGTTTTAAGATTATCATCATCGTCGTTGTTATCATCGTCCTCCAGCAACTGATCATCATCATGCCGTCATCATAATTATTATTTACTTTATTACGTCATAATTATCATCACCAAACTTAATAACAACCAGGGAGCCACAGGCTTCCAGGGCATTCCAGGTCAGCAGGGTTCACAAGGTCAACCGGGAAAGATCGGCCCAACCGGATCAACGGGAGAGACGGGTCAAACTGGACCGATGGGAAACACCGGATGGATCGGTAATACCGGGGCTACAGGATTTATGGGGGCCACTGGATCTCTGGGACCTACCGGGTTACAGGGACCTATTGGCGTGTTAGGAGACACTGGAGAACCGGGATTTCGCGGAAAAAATTACACCAAGGATTTGGGTATGTGGATGGAATAATTAATTATAACCTAATAGTAAAAATAACAATTATAAAAGATATTATTATTATTATTACTTTCATAATAATTTAGCATCGTAATAAATTTCTACAGGTAAAAAACACACGAACGAGAACAAGAACAACGACACTGGCCAGGTCTCCATGTTGATCTCAGAATCATTCTTTGATAAGGATATCGCAATAATTGCCCTATTTATTTGGCTGCCGATAATTTCATTTCTATGCCTCCTAACACTCATCATAATTATTGTTCTTTGCGTCAAAATTGCAAAATTTTAACTATTCTGTGTCATTTTTAATCTACTATTTCTGGCCGTTCGTCACCGGCGACTCATCTTCTGTATCATATTATTTTTATTATTGTAATTGTTGTTATTGAAATTATTATTGTTATTATTATGGTTATTATTACTATTATTATTATTATTATTATTATTATTATTATTATTATTATTGCTATTATTATTATTATTATTATTATTATTATTATTATTATTATTATTATTATTATAGCTGTGTAAATCTGACCGAGCAAATGCATGTTTTCAAAATAAGGAAGTTAACTTACATAGAACGGTTCACTGTTATTATTATTACTATTGTTAATTTTATCATTGTTATTATTATTATTGTTATATGATATTATTATTATTATTTAATTTATGCTCATTGAAGAGAGAGGACATTTGAACGACGATGATGTATTCCATTCATTCCTCTCAAAAAGGAACAACTCACTCTTTTTTAAATGTAAAAAGTATTTGCTTTCTTTTTCATTCTGTTTTTTGTCTTAATTAACGATTATGGCCGACGAGATGTCACGTGATGTCCAGTATGACGTCATTCTGGAAAAGGCGCGAAAAGACCATTACCTACAAACATGGCACTGATCGCTGTTGATGACGATAATGGTGTTTATGATGTCATTTAGTCATTCGTTTACGCATCCATTCATCCATCCATTCATTCATTCCTCCATCCATCCATTCATTCCTTCATCCATTCATTCATTCATCCAGCCAACCATCCATCCATCCACGGACATGAAGTAATGCCAAACGTGAAATGAGAAGACGTAAAATGTGATAAATTATAAAATTATAAGTCCCCTCTTAACCCTCTAGGAAGTCACGTGCACAATCAGTTTCCGGTTCGGCTACGTATGGTGATAAAAAATTAGGTGGGGATGTAATAGAGAGAGAGAGAAGAGAGAGAGAAAAAGAGAGAGAGAGGTTCAGCAGTTAATAACGGCCATTTAATCAAGTTATAGCACCTATAGTCTCAAATTAAATTATCATCTTATCTAATTTACCTGTATGCGTGGTGATGATAGCGACGACGACGACGATGATGGTGGTGGTGGTTGGGTCATAGCTTATATATACTTATATATATAGAGAGAAGAGAGAATGAGAGAGAGAGAGAAAGAAAAGTTTGTATATAAAAGGAGAATTCGCAATTCAATTGGACATGGTCATTTTGAACTTTAAGAAGAAAATTTTTTTTAAAAGTCAAAAAATGTAATAAAAACTCATTCAGTATATAATAATATTTAATTACTTAATTAGATAATTAGTTAATTAGTTGATTAATAAGTTTTTTAAACGCTTGTTCGTCACGATACGCTTATTCAACTATGTACCAACGTCAGTTAACAATAGCAACATTTATGATATGACTCTTACTACTGACAATAATAATGATATTAATAATAACAATAATAAATTAATAATAATAAAGTACTGTGTGACGTTCTTTCATCGAGTATTACAACAACAGCTAAATCACTCGCAAACAACTCCACAAGAAGGATACATGCTTCTCAAATGTTAAGATGGCCACAACAAACGTTAATAATAATAATAATGATGATGGGAGAGTTAATATTAATGACGATGATGATGATGATGATGGGGGTGGGGACATTGAGAATCACAAAAACGCATTTAAAAGTTCAGCTAAAGTTAAAGAAACAACGAAAGCAAATCACCGACTACATCAACCACAAAATCAACAACAGCGTCGCGACTACATTAGTCGCGACGCGACGCAATCGCGACAACAACAGTCGCAGCAGCAACCATCGCAGCAACCATCGCAGCAACATCAACATCAGCAGCAACATCAACAATATCAACAGCAATCCCAGCAACAATATCGACAGTCGCGAGACGAACGGCGACGACAGCGTCGGGCTAGCGATCGCTACAAAGCGGCTCACGCCAGTCGCGAGCGGCTAAGAGTGGAAGCCTTCAACTCAGCTTTCAACAATTTGCGACTGCTGCTTCCAACGCTACCGCCTGATAAAAAGTTATCAAAAATTGAAGTTCTAAGACTCGCTATTTGCTACATCAGTTATCTGGGGCATGTTCTTGAAACAGGATGAATGAATGAGGGATGGATGGATGGATAGATAGATAGATGTATAAATGAATAAAGGGATGGATGGATGGACAGATGGATGAATGCATGGATGAATTCGAAAAACAAACATGTAGACTGAGTAATAAAAAATCAAAGAACATAAAACATTTTTGGAAAATTCTATCATTCTCCATGAAAATTATGTTGACGTCATAACCCTTATCATCATCATCATTATCATCATCAAAACAATCATCATCATCACCATCATCATCATCACCTACTTCAAGCATCTTCTTCAACATTTTTCTTGCGCAAGTTTATACAAGCTAACGATGCATGCTTTGTTATTGCTTATATACACATGTGTGTATGTACGTATATATGTATGTATGTATGTATGTATGTATGTATGTATGTATGTATGTATGTATGTATGTATGTATGTATGTATGTATGTATGTATGTATGTATGTATTTGTACATGTGTATGCATATATGTATGTTTGTGTTTGTATCTATGTTTGTGTGTATGCTTTTATATGTAAAATATATTAGTTTTTATACTAGACAAAAAATACAACTTCCTAGTCAAGTTTTTGGTTCTTTTTTTTAAGGATATGATGTATTTTGTTTTTTTTTCCCGGAGAATTTAATTATAACTTTTGTCTGTCTGTTCGTCTCTTTGATCGGTTGTAAAAATAAATATATTAATTTTGACGGTTTTAAATTATATTATGAATAAATAAACTCTTTGTAATGAATATGGTCATTGTAAGGTAGGCTTTCGCACTTCTAAATGCCTCCATCTGTAGGTTGTTACAGACGTCTTCATGGTACCAATGACGCAAGATTTTTTTAAATTACATTCAAAGAGTTTTAATAAAAAATTGAAGAAAAATTTTCGAACGAAGCACTAGAAATGATGAAGGACGTAATATATATCTAACCTATAATAGGTTACAACTGGATAAGAAAAACTACATCATCGACAAGACCTCTCAAAATTTCGACCCAAATTTATTTTAAAATCTCATATAAAAACTTTGTTCTCAACTTGCATTCAACAACTCACTAATAATTCCTAATTGAAATGACGATGACGTCATTATCGACTCCGCCCTCTTCTAACAATAGACGTCTCAGTGAACCCAGAGTTAGCCTTACTAAAAATAACTTGACCTCCAGGGGCTCATTCTCAAACGCTCCTCCTCAGGTTAGAATGTGATTGGCTGGTCGGTCGGCAGGTTGGTAAAAAACGTTCTGTGATTGGTTGGTTGTTAGTGGCTGGTTTGTTATGATTGGCTGGTTAATCTGTCAATCGATAAAACGGTTGAATTGGTTGGATAAAAAAATCTCTACCCACAGACCCACATCTCAACACTTCCAGACAAGATTTTCCACCACATTTTCACTTACCTGAAACTCCGAGAACTCTGTAAGATATCACTCGTCTGTAAAAAATGGCGTCACCTAGCCTACGAAGGCAAACTTTGGTCCAGAGTGTCACTCAGACCAGACCATAATGGACTGCAGGTGATTGGCTGGATGTTTAAATTCATTGATTTGATTGGTTGGATTTTTAAGTTTAATGATTTGATTGGCTGAATGTTTGAGTTAATTGATTGGATTGGTTGAATATGTACATGAATACATTTGATTTCAACAAAAGAATAAATTTCATTGGCTGTTTCTATAGTTTGGATATTACACAAATAAATTTAATTGGCTGGATGATAATTATAACGATACATGATGTAGTTTCTTTCAAACAAATGAACCACACTGAAAATATTATAAATTTCACTAAATTGAAATATAAAAATCAATCTCAATTTCAAATTTAACTATTTCATTTCGATTTCCCTTTGCCCATATCAGGTTTCGAACCCGGACGTCTTGCTATCGGTGATAGCAAACCGTTTTGGACCAACACTGCACTACTTAGAGCTACCAGCCGAACTAATAACACCAGCTGTCCTACACGAGATCTCAAATCGATGCCCGAATTTGAAATTTCTGACTCTGGATTTTTCAAACGCCATGCAGTTGCACGATTTCAACGACATGAACAGTTTTCCTTGCAATCTCACAAATCTGACGATCAGTCTGTCTGAGGTCATCTTCATGGAGGGTTTCATGCGGAAAGTATACCAGAGTCTGTCGTCTGTCGAGGTCCTCCATCTAATTGGTCGGTTGGTTTGGTTGGCTGGTCACTAATTAATTAGTTTATTCATTCATTTATTTGTTCATTCACTCATTCATTCATTCATTCATTCATTCATTCATTCATTCATTCATTCATTCATTCATTCATTCATTCATTCATTCATTCATTCATTCATTCATTCATTCATTCATTCATTCATTCATTCATTCATTCATTCATTCATTCATTCATTCATTCATTCATTCATTCATTCATTCATTCATTCATTCATTCATTCATTCATTCATTCATTCATTCATTCATTCATTCATTCATTCATTCATTCATTCATTCATTCATTCATTCATTCATTCATTCATTCATTCATTCATTCATTCATTTATTCATTTATTTATCAAATAAATGTAACAAAATAGCAAGAGAGATCATCTTAATGATAAAAATACTTGTAAGGAACCTTCGAGCTGGGCGATGAAGAAAGTGAGGAGGTTTACGAAGTCATAAACATCGGTTAGATTGGTTAGAAGTTCATTTCTATATAAATGGTTAGGTTGGTTAGAAGTTCATTTCTATATAAATGGTTAGATTGGTTAGAAGTTCATTTCTATATAAATCATACGTAATATGTGAATGAGAACAGATAAATTAATTTTATTTTTTTAATAATTTTTGTTTAATTATAAAAACTACTCGAATAGGTAAAATAAAGGCATACACCCCGAATCTAAGAGTGGTCAATTTATACGGCATCGGATTCGTCGACGACAGTCACGTGGATATGCTTTCGACCAATTGCATTCATCTGGAGTGTTTGTCCTTGAACTTTTGCCTGAAGGTCAAGGGTGGGTCACTGAAACAATTGCTGCAGAGGTGCAAAAAATTAAAGACCTTGTTACTTCAACACTGTGGTTTGTTGCCAGATTTTTTTCTTCCTATTCATACATCCATCTTTCTATCAGTTCGTTCATTCATTCATTCATCTATTCATTTATCCATTCATTCATTCATTCACTCATTTTCTTACTCATTCTCAGGACTGGATAGTGAGCTGATGAAACAGATAGAATGGGATAAATCAACTATCCAGGAGTTGGACTTATCCTCAACTGAGTTATCCTCCGAGTGCCTGGATCTCATGCTGTGCCAGAGCAGAGCGTTCACTTACTTGGCAGTGGCTCACTGCGAATTCTTCAACGATGATGTTGGCCGCTTCAACCTTCTTTCCTAACTTCTGCTCGATTTCTTGCACTATCCTACCACTTTTACTAACTTATAAATAGTAAATAATCATATAAAAACATAATGTGGATAATTAAAGTTGCAGAAAATAATTATTAATGGACGGAAATTAAGTCAAATGAAATCAAAAATAAAATAATTGTTCTCCACAGATACTATTGAGCATGCTAGAAAAAGGTAGGTTGGACCGCATCAGGGCGATCGATTTAAGCCACACCTGTAACGTCAGCGATGCAGTCATTGACAAGCTCATCAGGCTGAAAGGTTTATTTATTTCTATTTATTTTATTATTATAATAATATTATTAATTATTAATATTGTTTATTATTATTAATAATAATATTTCTTATTATTCCTATTAGGCCGTTTCATAGAAGGCTTGTTATTGTACGGAAAGCCTAAGTTAACGGAGCAATTCTTTCTGAATGTCATACCATTTATGAAAAAAATCAAGTGAGAAGTTTTGTGTTTCGCTATTTTGGTGATGTCGGTGCTCTGCTGCGTTGTGGTGCATTGTATTCGTATTGTATTCATAAGGTATTCGCATTTTATTTGTATGTCATTTGTATCTAATCGGTGTTGTAGTATCGTGTAGTATCGAATCTTATCTCTGGATCTTTATAGCGCCACTCACTTGCTGCAGTTGTGTGGTATACTTCATTGTGAAAATGATTCCTCAACTCAGGATTTTGGGATGTGGCACTCCGAACGGATGGTTCCTGAGGCTGAACAGTCGGATCCACATCGACCAAATCGTCATCTGCCTATCCCAACAGAGCCATTTCCTCGAGCGTCTCGAAATCCAGTGGGATCCCGATACGATACGCACTTCCGACAACAGCAGCAAATTTGTCGACATTCTGAGGTCTAGTTTTTTTTTTGTCGTTAACTTTTTAAAGGTTGAAATATGCGGTGAGTTTGTGTGTATGTGTGTTTGTGTGTGTGTGTATGACCAGTGTGGGTGTTGTGTTGGAGGTTTTATAAATGTTAATTGAAGAATTTAGAGATTAAAAAACAGCGCTATACAAATCGAAACAACAGGTTGAGATGTCCTTCCTTGAAATCGTTCACCCTAAGTGATGGCGAGTACTACGAGATGGTGAAGTCGAATTTCGAGAGATCCGACAAGATGACGGTAGTCAGGACGACGAATAGTTACAGCACATCCCTAGTTTCGTTACTATCCTGTTACAGAGATTTACTATTCAACTGAATACTGTTACATCACTATTATGGGATCTCGATATTTTATTCTATTGATGGTTTAGAGTTTAAATTAAAAGTTTTACGTTTCTTGAGAGAAAATTATCTTCGGTGCTGTTGAAATTTTCAATTTAAAAATTATTTTATTTCGAAATCATTAGCATCATTATCATTGAAACGATCATCTTCATCATTATTCATCTCTCTCTCTCTCTCTCTTTCTTTCATCTCTCTCTCTCTCTCTTTCTTTCTTTCTCTCTCTCTCTATCTCTCTCATCTCTTTTTTACTTTATATACAAATATTGATAACATGGTACCAATTCATTAGCATACATTTCATATTTCATTTAATGATATATATATATATATATATATATATATATATATATATATATATATATATATAACAGAACTACTGATAATAATAATAATAATAATAATAATAATAGTCATACCAATAATAATAGTAACATTCGTTCTTATGTATTTCTTAACTTTTTTCATACTAGATATAGATGTCGCTACTTAGTTGCTGTAGTTTAATACAAGCATATTTGACCAATTATATATATATATATATAATTATATATAATTATATATAATTATATATAATTATATATAATTATATATAATTATATAATATACCATTGTTATTCTTCTTATTAAATCACAATTTTTCGACGTTTTTTTTAAATAAAAAAGACATTTTGTAGTGTCGTCAATTTATTTAATTATCTATCTGAATCATCATCTATCTCTAATTAATTAATTAATTGATTAATTAATTAGTTAGTTAATTAATTAATTAATTAAAGGTTTTAAATTCTAAAAGAAATTAAAAAATGAAAATATACGCACATTCATTCGCGCATACATTTACCTATATAGACAAAAATATGATCAACCGATGAATCAATCATTTACTCAACCAACATATCAATCAGTCAATCAACCAATCAATCAACCAATGAACCAATCAATCAATCAACCAATCAATCAACCAATCAATCAATCAATCAACCAAGCAATCAATCAGTAGTAAGTTTCCCTCTCAAGCCAGCCACCAGGACTTCTTCTTAAAATGTATCTTCGGATCTCATCATAGACTATGATCGCGATTGAGAATGGAGCCGCTATGAACCACCAAGACCATCTTGCAAAGATTTCGGAAATACATTTGTAAAGATTTTAAATCAGTGTAAATAAATACGTAATCTATACATTAATTATGATTATAATTTAACTATTAATTAATTAATAAATAATTATTAATTATAATTTATGGTTACTAACTTGAGAGGGTACATACGCAGGCCCTTGTCCATGCCGGGACAGTAGCTCAGGACGGCAGCCAATGACGTCTCGAAGAAAAGACCAAATGTTAAATGGTGATTTCTGATTGGTTAAAGAGATTAGGGTGATGATGGCGGGGAAAAGTGGCGATGATGATGATGGAGATGATGATAAATTACGGTGGTGAAATATAAAAATGGCAAAAATAATTTGTACAAAAACTCGCATCAAGACGGAAGATTAAAAACATGAAAAATTTAAAAATTCCTAACAAACCAGTAGCCAAAATACGTAGAAATATAAATAATTATTCCTCCCTCCCAAACTTCCCCCCCCCCAAAAAAACAAAACTGACAGCATTCCTTGGTGTACAATGGAGTTCCTCCGAGTCTTGCAGATGATGAGGTCAGTCCACTGGACAATGACGATGGCCACGAAGAACGCTGTGTGACACGTGTATTCCAACACTTTCCTCTGTGCGTAACTCTTTTAGAATGGAAAGGAAAATGTTTTTCACAGCGTTTTACATGCATTGGACATACATACATTACAAATAAGCAATTGCACACAACCCTCCCAATACGAACCCACTCCTGGCCGTACGAATCTACAAGGTCGTTGACCGACTTCGAGTCCCAATCCCTTCTCAATCCCAGCAGCCTCATTGGCAGGAAACCATTCTCTGACATGATGACGAGATAGGTGAAGAATCCCCCACTTGCCTGGATCATCCCTATCTGTCCGTACGCCATTCCGATCAATCTGGGGTTTATTATCATAGGCATCATCGTAATCCCATCCCTATTTTTACCATCATTAATTTTGTTGGTTCCCCAATCGGTATGGGTCTTGAAACGAATCAGCAACCTCGAAAAAATCGTGAAAACATCGAAAAAACATGAAAAACAGGTGGGAAAATGTGAGTCAGGTTTTGAAACTTTGAGGCTCAATATCTCGGAAACTACTGATCAGAATTGGAACGACTTTTTTTTCGACAAAGAACCTTCAATGAAGAAAATATAAATGAGGAGACGAACATTTTGAGGGTTCGAGCGTTGGAATCGGTTAAGGTTTTAGCCAAAAATTTAGCCAAAAATTCAGCTAAATTTTTTTCCAACTTACGGCATTTATCAATTTCAACTGCCACCTATCGAATTAGTAAAAACTTTTTCAAAGTTCAAAATTAAATTTCACATAAATTATTTTATTAAATTTTTGTGACAAACTTGAATGTTTTTATTGTCAAAAATTGAAACTATTAAAAGAAATTTTTAGATTTCGTAATAAATCACATTTGAAAGTTGATATTTTTTTTGCCCATGCAGCGCTATGAAATTTTAAAAAAAAACAAAACAAAAAAGCCCAAAATTTGTGATAAATTTTAACCACTAATTTCGTCACTTAATATTATGAATTAAACAATTTTAAAACCACATTCATATTACACAAAAAATTACAAAATTAAATATAAAATTATTTTTCCCTCGAAACTTTGTTTCGTCTATGAATTAGTAAAATTAGGAAAGGTGGCTATTGTTTACATTTTGTGCATTTTAATTTTATAGCGCTAATCACACTTTTTCTGCTAATTGTAATCTTATTTTTTAATAATTCAGTCGCTTATTTTTCATATAATATATATATTATTTAATATTTAAAATATTATTTCATAATGAATAGAACATCAAAAAAATCCAGATGTTTAATTTTTAATTATAAAATAAATTAGTTTCAATTCGATAGATGTCAGTGGAAATAGATAAATGCCATAAACTGAAAAAAATGGTAATGGTTTTTGGCCAAAATGAACCTTTACCGATTTCGACGCTGGACCCCTCAAAATGTTCGTCTCCCCACTTTTTATTTCCTTCATTAAAGGTTCTTTGCCAAAAAAAAAGTCGTTCCAATTCTGATCAGTAGTTTCCGAGATATTGAGCCTCAAAGTTTCAAAAACCTGACTTTCATTTTCAGACATGTTTTTCACGTTTTTTGTCATTTTTTGACATTATCTCGATTTATTTTGCATAATTTTGAGAACGTGAACACTTTCCACGTGTTTTCAGAGTTTTAAAATTCTCAGATCCTGAGATATGGCAACCCAAAATTAAAGTTTAAATAAATATATAAAACAAATTATACCAACCTACCCTCATATATATACACACATAATCACACACACACAGACACGCACATACATACATACACACATAAAAACCTATGATTGACTAATTTGTCTCTGTGCGGGTCTCTGGGCATCCTCTTCATGATATCGCTTTCTGGCTGCTCATAAGCCAACGAAATTGCTGGAATCATATCCGTACCTGAGACATCAGTTAACTTATCACATCTTACGAATAGTTAATTATGACCAGCCAGTCAACGAACGAATCAACGAACGAGCCAACAGACCAGTCAAGAAGATATACGCACCTAAATCAATACACAAAATGGTTATAGTCCCCAACGGCAGTGGGATGTCTGCCAGCATGAACAGCAGGAAGGGACTGATTTCAGGGATGTTACTCGTTAACGTGTATGCTATAGATTTCTTCAGATTGTCAAATATAAGTCTCCCTGGCGATGATCATTAAGAAGATGATGATGATTATTATGAAGATGATGATGGTCATTATGATCACCGTTATCAGTACCTTCTTCGACTCCAACCACAATGGATGCAAAATTATCATCCAGTAAAATCATATCGGCCGCCTGCTTGCTTACGTCACTTCCGGCTATTCCCATAGCGACACCTTTATAAAATTAAATGATTTTGTTGTGAAATAAAATATTTTTCAAAAAGCAACAACCAGCCAGCCAAGCAACCAACCAACCAACCAACCGACCAATATCAGCTTGTTTCAGGGCCGGCGAATCGTTAACACCGTCGCCAGTGACAGCCACAATGGCGCCCTGACGCTGGCAGCCTTCAACGATGATGAGCTTTTGCTGTGGCGAGGTTCTCGCGAACACAATCTCGCTGTGGTTTGCGAGAATTTCGTCGATTTGTGCCGGCGTCATGTCGCGCAGATCGCTGCCGTGGATGACGCAGGCTCTAGCCGCTCTGTTGGGACGTGAGTGAGTGGGACGATGTGCATCTCATTTTTACCTACTGTTATAAAAGTATTGGTACCTTGGATTGACTTCAGAAAGCGGGATATCCAGCCTTAGTGCGATATCTTCAACGGTTTCGTTGCCATCAGAAATTATGCCCACCCCCTTCGCTATTGCCTTCGCTGTGATTGGATGATCTCCAGTGACCATGATAACCTGATTTGATTTAATTGGTTAGAGCATGCGACCTATTTTGTTTCTATCAATTCAGTAATGCACTCCAAATTTTTTCATTGGCTGAGCGATGTGAAGAAGTCACTGACCTTGATGCCAGCACTTCTGCATTTACTGACAGCGTCGGGCACGGCAGGCCTCGGAGGGTCAATCATGGACATGAGCCCCACAAATCTCAGGCCGGTCAGTGGGAAGTTTTCAGCTTCCGCGTCGAACTGATAACCAGCGGGGTACTCGTCAGCGGGCAGAAGTAGGTCACAGAAGCCCAAAACTCGCTCCCCTATACCGCCGAGTTCGAGGTAGGATCGGTTGAATGCCTCACTCCACTGTTCGTCCAAGAGATGCTCCTTGCCGTGCGCCAACACTCGAGTACATCGGTCGAATATTCGCTCCGGTGCCCCCTGAGAAAGGTTTATTCGGTATTTGATTCATTTACGATGATTTCATTGAAAAATCGGCGTTCGTAAATGTTCGTGGCAGACCTTCATGACGAGCAAGTTGTTGCCATCTTCG
>NW_008704349.1:454511-459911 GCF_000326865.2 Helobdella robusta | reverse complement strand
TCGTTCATTCATTCATTCATTCATTCATTCATTCATTCATTCATTCATTCATTCATTCATTCATTCATTCATTCATTCATTCATTCATTCATTCATTCATTCATTCATTCATTCATTCATTCATTCATTCATTCATTCATTCATTCATTCATTCATTCATTCATTCATTCATTCATTCATTCATTCATTCATTCATTCATTCATTCATTCATTCATTCATTCATTCATTCATTCATTCATTCATTCATTCATTCATTCATTCATTCATTCATTCATTCATTCATTCATTCATTCATTCATTCATTCATTCATTCATTCATTCATTCATTCATTCATTCATTCATTCATTCATTCATTCATTCATTCATTCATTCATTCATTCATTCATTCATTCATTCATTCATTCATTCATTCATTCATTCATTCATTCATTCATTCATTCATTCATTCATTCATTCATTCAGAGAAGATTTATCTTAAAACACGTCTTGTAAATTACAGTATCTGACCTTTTGATGATGGGCAAATGACCTTGGTCGGCCTTGAACTCTGCCCTGTTGCACAACATCGCCACACGTGAGAGGGCGTGCCACGTTGGTGACGTGTGGTCGTAGTCGACGTCTGAATAGAGGAATGAATGAATGAATGAGTGAGTGAGTGAGTGAGTGAGTGAGTGAGTGAGTGAGTGAATGAATGAATGAGTGAGTGAGTGAGTGAGTGAGTGAGTGAGTGAGTGAGTGAGTGAGTAAGTGAGTGAATGAATGAATGAGTGAATGAGAAAATAATTCACCCACTCTGTCTATCGTCACTCATTCGCGCTTCGACAATCCTTTCATCGAACCACATGTGGGCGACGGCCATCCTGTTCTGTGTCAGCGTTCCAGTTTTGTCCGAACATATCGTTGATGTCGAGCCTGAATGAAGGAATGAAGGAATGATTTAAGGAATGAATGAAGGAATGATTGATTGAGTGAATGAACCAATGAAAAAGAAGTAAAATAAACGAATGAATGAGTGAATGATGAATGAATGAATGAACGAATAAATGAATGATGGATGGATGGATGAAACATTATATAAAATTAACCCAGAGTTTCAACAGCTTCCAAGTTTTTCACCAAGCAATTCTTAATAGCCATTCTTTTAGCCGTTAAACTCAAGCATACCTAAAAGTAATGTTAATAAAAAAAACTATACACAGCCAATCAGAAACGTGCAAATAAAAATAACTCCTCCCACTTACTGTAACTGTAGCCAATAAGCCTTCAGGTACATTTGCGACGATTATCCCAATGAGGAATAGAACAGCATCCAGCCAATTATAGCCGAGTATGAAGGCGATGATGAAGAAGGACACGCCCAAAAATACCGCAACTGCGGTTATCAACTCGATAAAATGTTCGATCTCCCTGGCGATGGGCGTCTTACCGGTATCGAGTCCAGAGGCCAGGTTCGCTATTCGCCCCATAACCGTTCGATCCCCTGTCGAGATTATTACTCCTTTTCCGGTTCCTGTTGGGTAATGATGGAAGTAGCGATTATGATGATGGTGATGAAGACGATGATGATGATGATGATGGTGACGATGATGATGGTGGTGATGATGATGACGATGATGATCATTATCAGTACCTTCGACTGCATTCGTACTGAAGAATGCAAGGTTTTTTGTTTCTAGAGGGTTGTCGTTCGTGTACTCGGGTGATCTGGTCTGAGGCTCTGACTCACCAGTCAGCGATGAGTTGTCGACCTGGTGGCGGTGGTGGTGGCGATGATAATGATGATAATGATGGTGAGGATGATGATGATGATGGTGATGAGGACGATGATGAGTATGATGGTCGTGATTGCGAAGAGAAAAGACGAAAGTCGAAATGAAAAAAATAACCCTCACCTCCTTCTTTTTCTAAATAGTAAGTTCTATCACAATCATCATCAACAATATCATCATCATCGTCCCCATCATCATAACCTTCAATCCGTGTGCATTGATTATCCGGATGTCGGCCGGAATGAGGTCACCGAACTTGACCTCTATGACGTCACCGACAACGAGTTCCTCCGCGTGAATGTTGTACTTCACTCCCTCGCGGACTGCCACTGCGAACTGAGGTTTTGGATGATGATGATGATAGTTAAGGTCATGATAGTAATGATGATGGTGATGATAATGGTCATTAAAATGATGATGGTGGTAGTAATGATGACGATGAAGATGATTATCGAAACCTGAGGAATAAGATTTTTGAAGGACTCCATTATTTTCGAACTCTTGGCCTCTTGGTAATAACTGAAGATTCCAGTAATCACGACTACTGCCGTTAAAACGATGCCAAGATATAACTGGTTGGATGGTTGGTTGGATGGTTGGTTGGATGGTTGGTTGGTTGGTTGGTTGGTTGGTTGGTTGGTTGGTTGGTTGGTGGGTTGGTGGATTGAATGGTTGGTTGGTTGGCTGGATGGTTGGATGGTTGGTTGGTTGAATGGTTGGTTGGTTGGATGGTTGGTTGATTGGCTGGCTGGCTGGTTGGTTGGTTGGCTGGTTGGTTGGTTAAATGGTCAGTTATTTGGTGTTTTGACTCGTTAACTGATATTCACTCACTCAGACAAAACCTAATTCCTTCATTCGCACATTCATTACTTCTATTCATTTACTCATTCATTCATTAATTCACTCACTCATTCACTCACTCATCCACTCACTCATTCACTCACTCATTCATTTACTCACTCACTCATTCACTCACTCACTCACATTGTCCTTCGACGGGTCTTCAGTGGTGGAGACGAGAATGGAGTAGGCTGTGAAGCAGAGTATCGCTCCGATCCACAGCAGTATGGAAAACCCACCGAACAAATTCTTGCAAAACTTCATCCACTCGGGGATAGTTTTAGGGGGAGTTAGGGCGTTTGGGCCGTCCCTCGCTTGAATTTCTTTCACCCTTTGAAGAGTTAGGCCCTGCCGGTAAGGGGTGATGATGGGAACATTCTTTCATTCATTCTTTCATGGGAACATTCTTTCATTTTTTCAAAAATAAAATTCAAATGAAATCAATCGAAAGTTATTAATTATGTATAAGAGTGCAAATAAATAAGTTGTAAAATAAAAACAATAATAATAATGATGATGATGATGATGATACAAATATTTAATTTAAAAATTAATGAATTCATTGACTGTCTCCAGGTTTGTCCCTAGTCTTTGAGCTAATTCAGGTAGAGTTATCTTGTGATCGTCCTATGAAAAATGAAATGAATGGATGAATGAACGAACGAACGAATGAATGAATGAATGAATGAATAGGTGAGTAAACGAATGAATGAAAGATTAGTCGATTAATCAAAGGAATGAAGACATAATTTTAGACGACTGCTTACCATATCAACCTCTTTCTTTAAATCATCAATCTCCAATTTTTTTTCTTGTTTTATTTCCTTCTTCGACTTCTTCCTCTTCAAGCCCTCCTTCTTCTTGGCCTCGCCCTGACCCATTTTGCTCGATTCCTATTGGCTCTCCTCGTCCGGTGGCTTGACCTAGTTTCAATTTCAAACGGTGCTCGTGTTTCATTTGTAACGTCTTGAATGTATTTTATGAGTGATTGAGTGGGGGTTTACGTAACTAGATAAATGGAAAAATGAATGAAAAAATAACAGAACGAGTGAATGAATAAATGAATGAGTGAATGAATGAATGAGTGAATGAATGAGCGAGTGAGGGAGTGAGTGAGTGAAGTAAGTGTGTGTGTACCAAACAATAGGAAATGAAGAGTTTCAGACTTGAACATATTGCGTATTAGCATCATCGATTCCTTCCGCCAACATGTTCTATATCCCACACTTCTGTCAACAACTCTCGCTCTCTCTCTCTCTCTCTCTCTCTCTCTCATTCTTTTCTATTTTTTTCCATTCATTATACTTTCACACTCCTTCTCTCTCTCTCTCTCTCTCTCTCTCGCATTTTTTCAATATTTTTTCAATGCAACGCCGCGGAGAGCCTATTTACCTAACTATAACTATAACTCAAGTGTTTCGTCATCAGTGGCCAGTGAAGTTACGATGATGACGACGACGACGATGATGATGATTCTGAATTTTAGACACAAAATTGTTAAACTAACTGGACATAGAAATGTAAAAATATTTCTCTCTCTCAATCAATCAATCTTCCTTTATTACTTTACCTCTATTCAATCCATATAGCTTATAAGCAATAAGATGGATGAACAAATGAACGAACGAACGAACGAACGAGCGAATGAATGAATGAACGAACGAACGAACGAACGAACGAACGAACGAATGAATGAATTAATGAATGGATGAATGAATGAATGACGAACGAACGAACTGGTGAATGAATGGATGAAATGAAAATAATAATAATTTTTAACCTTGGTGCTTGTGCTTACGGCGATAGATGGATAGACAAATGAGAATACTGGATGACGATAAACTATAATAATAATTATTATTTTTTATAACTATAGCTATTATTATTTATTACTATTATTTATTATTATTATTTATTATTATTATTGTTATTGTTTCGTTAATTTTCAATATTTTCCATTTTATTCATCCAGACGTGTGTATAGGATAGATACGTTCTGAAAATAATAATAATTATAATTATATTTATAATAGTAGTAGTAGCGGTAGTAGTAGTAGTAGTTGTTGTAGTAGTAATAGTAGTAGCTGAAATAGCAGCAGCTGTAGTAGTGGTAGCAACAAAATTTTTCGAGTTTTTGGCATTGAAAATACTTGAAACAACTCTAAGGAGGGTTTAGTACAATAATATTTATGTGGAGATACAATGTGAAAACTCTCCTATAGCAACGTTATTATTATGAAAATTATACTTAATTATAATATAATTGATTATAACAGTATTTTATATTATTTATAAATAACAAGTATGCCTACCTCAATATCAAACTCTTCGGAAACACTACACATGAAAACAAACAAGCGAACGAACGAATGAATGAATGAATGAAGATTATGATGAAAATACTGTTTTGCACAATGTATGTATGTATATGTGAATGTATGTATGTATGTATGTATGTATGTATATGTGAATGTATGTATGTATGTATGTATGTATGTGTGTATGTATGTGTGTATGTATGTGTGTATGTATGTATGTATGTATGTATGTATGTATGAATGTACGTATGTATGTTTGTTTGTGTACGGGTATATGATATTTAAATTACTTATTTATCATGAGTATTATTATAGTTTACATTGTTTTCATCATCATCGTCGTCGTCTTCCCCATCATCATATTTATCTTAGTGAACTTTAACCAGTTAAACTAAAGAGTTTAAGAGAAACGCTGCAATGTTATTGGACGAGGAAGAAGATGATGAAGATGCTGAGGCTGGTGATGAAGAC
>NW_008704349.1:448285-453852 GCF_000326865.2 Helobdella robusta | reverse complement strand
AAAATCATCACTACCATCATCATCATCATCATCATCATCATCATCATCATCATCATCATCATCGTCATCGTCATCATCATAACCTATCATCATTTTAGAACGTGTTATAACAATGTAAACAGATTGTATGTAATAAATATATATTTATATAAATATACACTTAATTTATATATATATATATTTATATATATTATAATATAATATATATATATATATATATATATATATATATATATATGATAATGTTTAGCAGCTGAAGCAAAAATATAACTAAGGAGATGTTGATGATGTAAAGTATTGTGAAGATGAGGATAACTATGATGATTTTGATAGAAAAAATTGAATTTTTTTGTAAAAATTTTGATAAAGAAAATAATTTATATTAGTTATTTTTATTAATTTTTTTATTATTTTGAAGATTTTAAGAAAAATTGATGAATAAATGTTACAAGAAAATTACACTATTTTAAAAATAATTTATATCTGTTCTTTGTTAAGTTAAATTAACTTTTAACCATCAACAAATTTTCGTCCTGGGCCGTTGATGGTGTGATCTACGTGGTTTTTTCTTTCTAAAATTCGCCTCTTTTTTTATTAAAATTTTTTTTTTAAGTTACTATATAGGGTTTAAATGTAAAAATGGGTATTTTGGAAAGAATTGCCGAAATTGAGAATGAGGTCAGTAGTAATTTTATTTTTGCAATTTTCTCCAAACTTGTTAAATTTGTGTTGATTATCATTATAATGATTATATTATTTGTTTATCAATTTGTATTATTTTAACGTGTGTCTTGTTTTCTTGATCGGCCACTACCAACATTTTTTTATAAATAAATTGTAGAATATTAAAAAATCATGACCTTAAATGTTTTCAACCACCAGATGGCCAGGACCCAGAAGAACAAAGCAACAATGGGTCATTTAGGTTTACTAAAAGCCCGCCTGGCCAAACTAAAAAGGGAACTGATTGAACCAAAGGGAGGAGGTGGAGGCACTGGGGAAGGATTTGATGTTGCCAAAACAGGAGATGCTAGAATTGGATTTGTTGGTTGGTTATCCAACTTTTAAAATTTATTATTGTTTCATTGGTTAATTGTTGTTTATATTTTTCTTGCAGCTTGTTAATGATAATAATTTTAAATATACTACAGGCTTTCCATCAGTTGGCAAGTCGACTTTGCTAACAAATCTTGCTGGTGTGTATTCAGAGGTGGCAGCCTATGAATTTACCACACTTACAACTGTCCCCGGCTGCATTAAGTACAAAGGAGCTAAGATCCAAGTTAGGAGTTTAAGAATGTGATGGAGATAGAATTCTGGATAGAACATTTTATCTTTTTTAAAGTTTTTATGTTTCTGTTTTTTACTAGTTGGCTATGATGTTCGTATAAACTTAAAATTTAATTTAATTACTAAGAATTTGAATTTATTTTTAATTCTATTTTTTATTTTTTTCAGTTGCTAGATTTGCCTGGAATCATAGAGGGTGCGAAGGACGGGAAGGGACGAGGAAAACAAGTCATCGCTGGTTAGTTTCATATGCCACCACGTCCAAATGCATTCGTTCACTTTTGCTTTACTCATCCATTCTTTTGTCCATTCATTCATTCCTTCACTCGTTCATTCATTTTTTCATTCAATCAGTGGCGCGTACATGCAGTCTGGTCTTCATAGTCCTGGATGTTTTGAAGCCACTTCAGCACAAGAGAATACTTGAGAGTGAGTTGGAAGGCTTTGGACTGAGATTGAATAAGGTTCTGTAACGATGATGATACTGATTATGATCATTATTATTATTATTATCTTCTTCGTCATTATTATCATCGCAGACCCCACCAAACATAACGTTCAAGAGAAAGGACAAAGGCGGAATTAACCTAACTGCAACTGTTGCCCAATCAGAACTCGACATTGACACTGTTAAAGTAGGCTCCTCTGGCTTACATTGATGTGGCCATCTTCATTTATGTAGATTATTAAATACCAATAATGCTTAAACTGCTGCACTACAACTGAAAAATACTTGCAGCATTTAAATCGCTATAAATGTCACTAAAGTTATTACTAATAGCGCTAAAACTGCTACAAAGATTGTTAAAATTTCCACTGAAACTCCTACCTAGGCTATTCTGGGCGAGTACAGGATCAGTAATGCCGATGTAACACTACGACATGATGCCACTACCGAAGAGCTGATAGACGTCATCGAAGGGAATCGAGTGTATGTGCCGTGCATATATGTACTGAATAAAATCGATCAAATATCTATTGAGGTTGGTCGGTTGATTGCTTTGTTATTTGATTGGTTGGTTGGTTTGATAGTTGATTGGTTGGTTGGTTGATTGATTGATTTGAATGGCCCCAGGAGTTGGACATAATCTACAAAATTCCCCACTGTGTTCCAATCTCTGCCCATCACAAATGGAACTTTGACGATCTTCTTGAAAAAATGTGGAACTACCTAAGACTCGTTAGGCTGTTAGTCGTACCTTATTATTCGTCGTATTTATAATTGCGTATGTTTGTCATTGATTGATATCTTTTTCATTTTATTTTTTTTATGTGTTTAAAATTTTGTTAGGATTTCATCATCGTTGTTTTCGTCATCTTCATCATCATCTACATCTGCATCATCATTAACATCATTTTATTTGACCTTGACCCAGTTATACGAAGCCCAAAGGTCAACTGCCCGATTATACATCACCTGTTGTCCTGAAAGAAGAACATCAATCTGTTGAAGACTTTTGTAATAAACTTCATAGGAACATTATCAAAGAGTTTAAATAGTTAGTCGGTTGATTGACTATTTGATTGGTTTGTTGATTGAATTCTTGTTGTTTGATTGAATCATTCTACTCACATTCATTGGCTACTCATCAATTCATATCATTCTGTTTTGATACATATTCTCATGAATTCATCTTATCAATTTATTTTCTTAATTTAGATATTTCATAATTGACTTTTAAATAATTCTATAGCGCTTTAGTTTGGGGGTCCTCAGTGAAACATCAGCCCCAAAAGGTTGGCAAGGAACACGTCCTCAATGATGAAGATGTCATTCAAATTGTTAAAAAGTTCGTTTTTCGATGCTGTTTTTAAAGTTTTTTCACTTTGATTTGTCGTTTATAAATTATTTAATCGTTATTCGTAGTTATTATCTATTTAATTTTTATATTTGTTCATTTCTTGCAGAAAATAGCAGTTTTTCAAGCTTGGGTTGGACGTTCTTCTTGACATTTACTTTCAAAAAACTTTAAAAAATACATTGTTTGATTATTTTATGTATGAGAAATATTACAATTCGTGTCGTTTGTTTTTGGTAGCGGCCCCAGTTAACCTTTCATTCAGTTCCTGGATCAAACATTACCTTGCACAACACTTTTTAGCCGAAGTTAACTTTTCATTAATATCGTGCCGGGCTGCAGTCCATTCAATTTTGCAAAAACTCGAAAACGTTTAAATTTGAAAGAATAGAATGACGTCAAAAGTTAAAGACGATTATGAGGAGTTGAATTATTGTAGTTTGGATTTTCAGTGCAATGTTTATTCACTGGCTGTTATTAATTTGAAGTCCGGCGATAAGAAGTTGTTGGCGGCCCCACTGCGCGGAAATGGGCTTTGCATCGATATGCAGCACAATGTACCGATTATTAAACCGATACCCTTCAATCCAATACCCGGTACTTTCATAATTTTTTTGCGTTTTTTCCAAATTAAATCTTATTAATAATTAATTACTTAATTTAATTTTATTAATTAAATAATAATTTATTATTGTTACTAAACCTTAAGAATATTATTTTTCATAATACTTCTATTTAGAGAGTTATTTATTGTACACATTACTTCTGTTTTACTATTCACCTCTGATGTCTAGCTGATTGTGACCTGGTGTCAATAGATGCAATGAATCAGGTAGCAAGGAGTGGCAAGATATTCATTGGCATAACTTTCACTAAGTCTTCAGAAGTAAGATTACGATATTAATTCAGCTGCTGCTAATGATAAAGATGAAGCCTATGGAAATGTTGCTTATGCTAACTTAACTTTTTTACCTAACTTTCATAAATTTTAGTTATAATATTAAGCATATATCTAATATTTTTTATTATCCCCATCATAATTTTAGAGTTATTTGAACATATACAGCCAGGAAAGTGATGCAGATGATGCTGACTTCAACGTGGACAATTTAATTTGTACATAACATTTTTACATAAAATTTCTCAAAAATAGTAAAAACATTTATGTCATTATATCATAATATTAATATATTTGTCAATATTAATCTTTTTATTGTTTTTTTATTTTCAAGGCTGTTGCCAACTGAAGCTTGAGTATGTACCACTACAGTTATATCACACAGAGTCAGTAATTCAAATAATTTTTTAATACAGGCTAAGTAATTTACATAATTTATTCACTCAAGCTAAGTAATTTGCATAATTTATTCATATAGTCTTAGTAATTTCCACAACTCATTGAAATGTGCAACAATGATTCAATCATTTTTCATTATGGCAGAGTGTTCAAAGGTGAAGATAACATAAAATCTGTCTTTGTACTCTCTGGTTTGGATGGAAAAATTCATGTTTACGAAGAGGTGATTGATTGGTTAGCTGGTTGATTGATTGGTTGGCTAGTTGATTGATTAGTTGGCTGGTTGATTGATTAGTTGGCTGGTTGATTGATTGGTTACTTTATTGATTGATTTTCACACAGTCCCCAAGAAATAACTTTACAGCAGTAGATGTGGAGGAATATTTCCCTGAATTTGCCACATTCACTGGATTGTTAGCGTTGAAAATAATTTTCTCAAACTATTCATGACTTGACCCAATTATTTTTTGACCTATTTAGCGCTACGTGCATGCAGTGTGTGAACCTGGGAAGAAAAACGAGATTGACCTTTGTGGGTCTCAGGGATGGAAGGTCATTTGCTTTTGTGGTCGATCTGGAAGAAAATAGTTTGTGGATTTTGTTCATTTGATCAACCAATTATGATTCATTCATTCATTCGTTCGTTCCTTCATTTATTTCTCTATTAATTAATTTTTTTATTCTTTTATTTACTCATTCATTCGTTTCTTCCTTCATTTAACATTAGAAATCCTGAAGACCTACCTAACTGATCACGATGACGTCATCACAAGTCTCACCATCTTCAACTTGAATTATCACTCAGGTCAAATAATAGCGTTCGTAATTTTAATAGCCATAATTATCGTAACAATTATCATAATTATTACCCGACATTATAATTGACCCAATCACTAACTCGCCAGCAGACCCCAACACCGATCAGGATATCGCCAACTACAATGTGCTGATAACGACGGCCTTTGAACAGTCTGTTGTATACAGGAGGGTGTTCAAGTCGGGCTTCTCCCTGATTAATGTTTTAGCGCAGAGCAATTTATACGACTGCTGTTTGTGTGGGGTGGCTGTCGACCTTGACCTTGATGGAGTAGCCGAGTTGGTGTTGGGCACTTACGGAAAGGTGGGTTGCTCTGGCTGGCTGCTCTGGTTCCATTGATTATTATTTGATTGAAAGAGTTTTG